>NW_015505971.1:787821-807579 GCF_001515645.1 Sinocyclocheilus grahami
TAATTTCAACACCATCAACATCAATTCCATGTGACAGTACTAAATCAAGAGTATGATTTCGACAATGAGTAGGTCTTGACATGTGTTTTCTAACCCCAATAGAGTTCCGAATGTCTATGAATGCTGATCCCAATGCATCTTTTTCATTATCAACATGGATATTAAAAATCACCAACAATTAAAACTTTATCTGCAGCCAGCACTAACTCGGATATAAAATCAGCACATTATTTAATAAAGTCTGTATGGTGCCCTGGTGGCCTGTATACAGTAGCCAGTACAAACATCACAGGGGATCTATCATTAAGATGTGCTTCTCTGGATAATGTTATATGAAGCACCATTATTTCAAACGAGTTATACTTGAAGCCCGCCCTCTGAGAAATACTTAAAACATTGTTATAAATTGAAGCATCACCTCCCCCTTTATCTTTTGGACATGGCTCATGTTTATAACATTAATCTTGGGAGGTAGACTCATTTAAAATAATGTAATCATCAGGTTTTAGATTTATCTTTACCAAGCTGGACCTGCGGAGTGCGTACAACCTCGTTCGTATCTGGGAAGGTGACGAGTGGAAGACAGCGTTCATAACCCCCTCAGGCCACTACGATTATCAGGTAATGCCGTATGGCCTTGCGAACTCACTTGCGAACTCCTGTGTCCGTCTTTCAGGGGTTTATGAACGAGGTGTTCCGGGAGTTCCTCCATCGATTTGTGATCGTGTACATTGACGATATCCTGATTTACTCCAGGAACCTGGCCGAACATCGCCACCACGTTATGCAGGTCCTCCAACAGCTCAGGAAACACCAACTTTACCTGAAACTTGAGAAGTGTGAGTTCCACAAGACCACCGTCCAGTTCCTCAGCTACGTCATCAGCCCTAAAGGGATTCAGGTGGACCAGGGGAAGGTCCAAGCCATCTGCACCTGGCCCAGACTGCAGTCGGTCAAGGAACTACAACGTTTTCTCGGCTTTTCTGACTTCTACCACCAATTTATCCACAACTTCAGCCTTCTCACCGCACCCATCACATCCTTGCTCCATCGTCAGCCCAAGTCTCTGTCCTGGACCCCTGAAGCACTGGCCGCCTTCGAGAAGCTCAAAGAGGCCTTCTGCACTGCTCCCATCCTCACTCACCCAAACCTTCAGCTCCTTTTCATCGTTGAAGTGGAGGCATCCACCATGGGAGTAGGAGCGGTGTTATCTGGGTTACCACGGAGAGCCTGCCCCCCTCCATTCTTGCGCATTCTACTCCAGGAAGCTCACCCCAGCGGAACAGAATTACGACATCGGGAACAGAGAGCTGCTTGCTATTTGACTGGCTTTGGAAGAGTGGCACCACTGGCTGGAGGGAGCCCAACACCCATTCATTGTGATTACTGACCACAATAGCTTCGAATATCTCCCAACCGTCAAGAGACTCAATTCTGCCAGGCCCGCTGGGCTCTGTTTTTCACCCGGTTCAACTTCACCATAACTCACCATCCTTGTTGGTACCATCCTTGTTGGCATTCTGGTGCAATATGGCTGCCGTCGCATCATCCAGGTGGATGCTGCACACTGCTGGTGGTTGAGGAGATTCCCCCCTTCTATGTAAAGCGCTTTGAGTGCCCAGAAAAGCGCTATATTAATGTAAGGAATTAATCCTGGCAATAAGAATGTGAAGGCCGACTCACTCTCCCGTGTTCACCAACCAGACAGTCCAACCACACCTGAGCCGATCCTCCCTCCAGCTAACATCGTCAGCCCCATTTAGTGGGATCTGGACGAGCAGATCCGCATCGCCACTCAGACAGAAACTGCTCCGCTGGGAGGCCCAGAAGGGAGGACTTGCGTACCCCCTTCCCTACTGCAAACCCTTCTGGGCTCACTTCACGCTTCCCTGGGCTCTGGACACCCAGGCAGCCAGCGCACTCTCTCGCTCCTCCAAGCTTGATACTGGTGGCCCAGTTTGGCCCAGGATGTCTCCCAGTATGTTCGTAGCTGCTCAGTCTGTGACATCTCCAAGACTCCACATCACCTCCCATCTGGAAAACTGGTCCCACTTCTGATCCCCCATCGACCTTGGTCCCACATTGGAGTCGATTTCATCACCGACCTCCCTAACTACACCTGCAGATAAACACACCTGCATCCTAGTAGTGGTGGATAGATTCTCCAAAGCTGGCAAGCTGATTCCCCTAAAAGGCCTGCCCACCTCCCTATAAACTGCAGAGGCGCTATTCCATCACGTCTTCCGCAATTTTGTCATTCAGGAGGACATTGTTTCCAATCGTGGGCCCCAGTTAATCTCCCGTGTCTGGAGGACATTCTTCCAGCTCCTGGGCGTGACAGTCAGCCTCACATCCGGTTATCATCCCCAGACCAATAGCCAGATTGAGCTGTAGCTACAGGAGATTTGGAGATATCTCCGGTCATACTGCCATGACAACCAACACAGCTGGAACTGCTTCCTACCCTGGTCCGTGTATGCACAGAACTCTCTGAGGCAGTCCACCACAGGATTAACCCCCCTTTTCATTGCATACTCGGCTTCCAACCCCCTCTGTTTCCCTGGATGGAGGAACCCTCCGATGTTCCAGCTGTGGACCACTGGTTCCGAGCGAGTGAGAGAGTATGGGACTCAGCTCATGTCCATCTCCAGTGGGCAGTGCGGAGACATAAGGCCTTTGCTGATGCCCGACGCCCTTCACTCTACCGCCCCTGTCTATTGTCCTGGGGACAAGTTCTGGTTGGCCACCCAGGATCTGTGTCTCCGCCTGCCCTGCAAGAAGCTGAGTCCCCGCTATATAGGTCCTTTCACCATCCAGAGGCAGATTAATGATGTTACTTACCTGTTGCAGCTCCCTGCCCAGTATCGGGTGCACCCCACATTCCATGTGTCACTACTCAAACCATTCTCTCCTTCTGCCCCAGGTCTCGAGGAACCCGAAGTACCTCCTCCTCCCGAGATCCTCGAAGAACCCACCACCTACCGTGTCCATGACATCTTGTACTCCAGGCGACGGGGCGGCTGCCTAGAGTATCTCATCGACTGGGAAAGGTATGGCCCCGAGGAGAGATCCTGGGTTGCTCGGGATGATGTTCTGGATCCCTCCCTCCTGGCTGATTACCATCTCAACCACCCGGACCGCCCAGCACCCAGGGTCCGTGGCTGTCCCCGTCGCCATGTGCGGGCGTCATGAGCCGCCCGTGGAGGAGGGGGTACTGGCAGGGATTCAACCACGCCACCCATTATGCTATCAATGTCCCAATCACCCGATTACTGATCACCACCACCTGTCACCACTAATCAAGCTCCCTATATCCTTGCACTCTTCCCACTGTCACATTGTCTGGTCTCGCAGATTATTATGCGTACTTACCTGACTCTTACTCTTACCTGTGTTTGCTTACCTGCAAGCGTCCCCGACGATCCATTCCACATGCTCCAGTGCTCCTACGATCCATTGTTCCTATGGCTCACCTGCAAGGAAAGACAGACTGGTTACTCTGGCAAGATAAGCATCCAAAACTCCTCCCATGCTCAGTTTACTCGCCTTGGGACTGTGATCTTGCTTTCACCTGCCTCCTTCGAAAATAAACCTGCTGAATTGTTGACTTAGCCTTGTGTTCTTTGTGTATTTACTGACAACTTTAGCCCAACGGTTAGCTTATAATAATGTTTTCTAATTTTAGTGGTACTGGTAGGAATTTGTGGGAAGTTCGAGCATGCTGCCACGTCATTATGTCACGTCTGTAATCATAAAGAAGTTGTCCCGGCAAATAGGCTATATCGCATGTGAGGATCCTGCAGGTGGCAGATCGTTTATAGCCTTTTCTCACAGAAGCTGGAATAATTAAACATATTATTTTGATGGCGGATTGTAATCCAGAAAGGATTATGTGTTTATGAAACACATGTGACTGAAATGAAATTATATTCCAGTTTTAAAAGTGCATCTGATTACAGATTGCCTTGGATTACACAAGATTTGTATTTTAAAGAGAACCAGTTTGAAGGAAGAATAATTAGCTTTTTGGGTTAAAATAATTTCTTAAAAAATTTGAATGGTATGACAATTAAAGATTAGACTGTACAGAAATTGAAATCTACACGCTAATACACATTATATACACATAGTCACACAATGCTGATGTTGTTAACATTAACAATTTGAGAACAAAGTATAACAATAATAATAATTTGCATGGTTTGATGTGATAATTATGGTGACCAGGAGGGGACGTCTTCGGTTCACTTAGTTTTGTCATGGCCTCGACATGTTAACTCATGGGAACATGATAATATGTCGTGACCACGAGATATTAATTTGTGGGAACGTCATATTGTCAGGATCGTGGACTGTCTGTGTCATGTTTTGCCCCTGTTTCTGTTCCCTTATTTGGCCATGTTCCTGTCCTCGTTTTGTTGATTAGTCATCCCATACACCTGTGTTTTCCCAATCATCCCCTGTATTTAAGTCCTAGTCTGTGCAGTCTGTCTCTGTCGTTTCTACTTGTTATGTTCATGTGTTTCCTGCCGTTCCCAGTGTTTGATGTACCCTGTGTTTCTTCTATTAAAGACTGTTTCGTTTATTCCTCGTCTCCATCGTTCCTCGCCATCACAGATTGTGACAGAAGAACCAACCAAAACAGTAACTTCCTTGTGTCTACCCTCTGTTTTGTTTCCCATTTTTACCCAGTGTCTTTTTTTCCGTTGTTCCCTGGATGGATGCCCTTCTTCGCCCCAAATACCTCCTCCTCCTGCTGGAGCAGGGGGACAAAGCTCTCGAGGACCACACTAGACTGTTCCAGCTGCTAGCAAGCACCACCAGCTACCCGGACGATGCGCTCTGTGCGTTCTACGACGCCAGTCTAAACATCGAGTGCAGAGCACCGTTGTCCGTAGATGGTCGTCGAGAGGATTTCGGCACGCTTGTGGAGTGGATTCTGGCGAGAAATCCACTCCGGACCCAGAAGCCCAGTCCACCATCTCCCTGCTGTGCGGAGCTAAAGCCCAAGCCCAATACGATATGAGCACCGCGGGTCTGCCATCCTCCAGCGTCGCCATGGCTGGAGAATACCTCACCTCCGTTTCCAGCCTCCGAGGCCCAGACTCCACCTCGGCTCCTAGTTCCCTCACCTCCACCGTCACCCGTCGATCCACCAGCTCCACCAGGCTCCCTCGTCCCTCCGGCTCCACCGCAGATCTCCGGATCTCCGCCTTGGTCGCCAGAGCCCTCGGCTCCACCCTGGCCGGACAAAGCTCTCGAGGACCACACTAGACTGTTCCAGCTGCTAGCAAGCACCACCAGCTACCCGGACGATGCGCTCTGTGCGTTCTACGACGCCAGTCTAAACATCGAGTGCAGAGCACCGTTGTCCGTAGATGGTCGTCGAGAGGATTTCGGCACGCTTGTGGAGTGGATTCTGGCGAGAAATCCACTCCGGACCCAGAAGCCCAGTCCACCATCTCCCTGCTGTGCGGAGCTAAAGCCCAAGCCCAATACGATATGAGCACCGCGGGTCTGCCATCCTCCAGCGTCGCCATGGCTGGAGAATACCTCACCTCCGTTTCCAGCCTCCGAGGCCCAGACTCCACCTCGGCTCCTAGTTCCCTCACCTCCACCGTCACCCGTCGATCCACCAGCTCCACCAGGCTCCCTCGACCCTCCAGCTCCGCCTTGGTCAGGCGTCGACCCGCCATCACCTCAGGACTCCGCTCCTCTGGTTGCACCTCGTTGCTCCGTCCCACCGGCTCTATTGGGCTCCTTCCTCCCGCCAGCTCCACCTTGGTCCTCTGTCGCTCCGGCTCCACCACGGATCTCCGGATATCCGCCCCCGCCTTGGTCGCCAGAGCCCTCGGCTCCACCCTGGCCACCTGGATCTTTGGCATCCCCCTGGTCCGTTGGCTCCTCCACCACCTGCTCCACTGCCATTGGTCGGCGCCCTGGAGTCGGCAGCCATTCCTCCTCCATGGCTCCTCCCTCCATCAGCTCCACTGTGGGTCGACATTATGGCTGTGGCCTGGGTCCTGATTGGCTCCTCCTGCTCCGGGCCCCTCCTATCTTCACCCTGGCTCCTCCCTCCTTCATCACCTCCCTGGTCTCTATCTGCCGGCCCCCTCCCGGGTGTCCATCCTCATCCGGAACCTCCTCCCAAGTTCCCACCCATGCCTCCCTCTGTTGTTGCTACGAGGACGCACCTTCCGGGAGGGGGCGTAATGTCAGATCATGGACTGTCTGTGTCATGTTTTGCCCCTGTTTCTGTTCCCTTATTAGGTCATGTTTCTGTCCTCGTTTTGTTGATTAGTCATCCCATACACCTGTGTTTCCCCAATCATTCCCTGTATTTAAGTCCTAGTCTGTGCAGTCTGTCTAGGTTGGTTATACTTATGTTTATGTGTTTCCTGCCATTCCCAGTGTTGGATGTACCCTGTGTTTCTTCGATTAAAGACTGTTTCGTTTATTTCTCATCTCCATCATTCCTCGCCATCACAGATTGTGACACATATTAACTTGTGGGAGTGTCATATTATGTTGTGGCCACGAAATATTAATTTGTGGGAATGTGATATTATGTTGTGGCCACAAGATCATTTTGTCGAGGTAACGACATCCTTATGTTGTGGCCACGACTTCTTATGTTGAGGGAACAACATATTTGTCTCATGGCCACGAGTTTAATGCATAAAAACAAACCTGCGTTACCACAGCAACCCGGGATTATCAGAGAGGGTTTTTTAATATTTATTTTGAATTAAGAAATTATTATAGGCTATTAATTATTATTGAAATTATTACATTATTAAATTATTATATTAACCATAGTCTTAGGCTAATGGACTGTAGGCTATGTAGACAGCATTCAAATTAAGTTTAAGCCTAAATGTTACATAAAGTACATAAAATAAAATAGGCCTACAAGAAAACATTTTTATCCAGCCACAGTCTTGTAGCTATATCCATTAACTGATCGTCTTTTTCCGTAATATTTGTATATTATTATTATTATTATCATTATTATAAGCATATTATTATATTTTATATTAGTTTCACCCCTTAATTTCAATCTCTTTGCATAACGTTCTGACTAGTTGTGTAAATAAGCCTACTGTAAATGCTCGACATGCCAATAAAGCTTTGATTATGCTGACTGGAATGTATAGCCTACTGGAAGTGCAGTTTAAAGGTTGAATTTAACATATATTTCATTTTATTTTGGCAAATTAATAATTAATATTATAGCCTAGTGTTTCCCTGAGGAATGAATCATTCACATAGTTTCATTTGTAAATGAAAACACAACACGCTCATTTATCATCACACACGGGCATAAATAGCCTACAGTCATAAAGTATTGGCATAATTGTCAGGCGTTTACAGTATTTGCAAAATATATGGTAGCAAATACTAGAATAATTATACAGAAAGTTAATTAGTTAAAGCGAATTGAATTTAATTGAAAGGAGAAATAATAAAATATTATATTTATATTAAATAAATATAAAAATATAGCTGTAACAACTTAATAAAATAATAATAATAATAATAATAATAATAATAATAATATTAACAAGCAAACTCACAACTGGAAATCTCCTTGACCAGATAAACTCCAGAATTTCTGGTGCAAACAACTAACTGCCCTTCATAAACACCTTACAAGAGCTTTCAATGACATCATTAATGATCCAAGAGGTATACCTGAGTGGTTAACATCTAGAACCACCTTCTTAATCTCCAAAGGCAAGAACACAAGGGACCCGAATAACTACTGGCCGATAACTTTCCTTCCAACAACTTAAAAGATCTTTACAGCTGCATTGAAAAACAGAATATACAACCACTCAATTAAGCATGGCATCCTCCCAGATGAACAGAAAGGGTGTAGAAAATCATCTAGAGGATGTAAAGTCCATCTATTAGTAAGTAAAATGGTTGCATCCCTGGCAAAGACACAAAGGAGAAATATTGGTATGGCATGGATTGATTACAAGAAGGCATTCGATAGTGTGCCTCATACCTGGATAATAGCAGCTATGGAAACCTATCGAGTCTGCCCATCTATAACTCGATTTGTAGAGACATTGATGAGAGAGTGGAAGACTGAGATAGTGCTCTATTACACCAGAGGTCATATCAAGACGGGTTGCATTGCAATTAAACGAGGTATATTCCAAGGCGACTCCTTGTCTCCCATTCTGTTCTGCTTAGCATTAATACCACTAACTAACATGTTAAATAGACAAGGTATTGGATTTGAAGTCGACATGTACAATAAAGTCAGCCATCTATTCTGCATGGACGACTTGAAACTGCTTGCAAAGGATGAGACTCAACTAAAGCAAGGTCTCACTATTGTCAATGGGTTCAGTGATGACATCAAAATGGAATTTGGCTTAGATAAATGTGTCACGGCTGTCTTTAAACATGGTAAACTAATCAAAAGTCAGAATATCCAACTGAATGACCAAACAGTCATTAGGAACATGGATATGAATGAAACATACAAGTACCTAGGTGTCGAAGAGAATGATAGCATTGATAACATTCAAATGAAAGAGAAGATAGCGAAAGAGTACTATCGTCGAGTTCGTCAGGTATTGAAGACTGATTTAAGCTCCAAAAACAAAATCACAGCCATTAATAATCTAGCTGTTCCAGTTGTGGCTTATAGCTTATAGCTTTGGTGTCATCAACTGGTTGAGAACAGACATTAAGAGGATGGATAGAAAAACAAGGAAACTCCTGACTATTGCAGGCATCCATCACCCGAAAGCTGATGTTGAAAGACTGTATATCAGGAGACGAGATGCTGGCCGTGGATTAGTCAAACTAGAATCTGCTTTCGAAACCGCTACCGTTGGCCTAAGCCACTACATCATGCTGGGCAAAGATATGTTTACGCGACTACTGGAAGACCACGATGCTGGTAAGCCTAAATACTCTCTTCGGAAAGAAGCTCAGAAGATAAAAGGAAAGTACTTGAAACAAATCACTGATGTGAAGAATATAAAAAAGCAATTAAAGAACAACATTGAGAAAAAAAAAATTTAACTCCTCAAGGGCAAACCTATGCATGGACAATTTTTTTGAGACTTGGAAAGACCAGGTGTCGATAAGCAGGCATCTATGCAGTGGCTAAACAGCTCTGGTTTAAAAGGGGAGACTGAAAGCCTGATTTTTGCAGTGCAGGACCAGGTACTCAACACCAAGTACCACAAGAAGAACATCCTGAAACAAACAGAAGACAGTAAATGCAGGATGTCCAACAAGGTTGAAGAGCACATAAGCCATATTGTTGCCAGCTGTACTACACTTGCACAGTCTGAGTACACCAACAGACACAACAAAGTAGCCAGCTATGTTCATTGGTCTATGTGCAAGTGTAACACAGAGGCAGTGGCGTTAGGATCCATGTGCAGCTTTATTAGATCACAAGGCAGGTCATACAGGCATAAATCGTCACCAGGTGTCAGACACAATGAAGGCTGGGCAGAATCGTAAACGAAGTTCGTTATAAGGGTCGAGGCAGGCGGCAGACAAACAATGGCAAGAATCAACAAGGCAGGCAGGGTCAGAATAGGTAGGCAGCAAGCAATCATAATCGGGAAATCAGTCCAGGTAATAAACAGGAAATCAAAACAGGGAAAACGCTCAGAAATGTCTGCTAGGCAAAACAAGACTTTGCAAGGAGAGCAGGGACGGCACAGTATAAATAGACCGGGTAGATGGGGAACACCTGTGCAGGTGATTAGTCTCTGGCAAGGTGCATTGTCGGAATTGGAGTCCGAGGGGATATTTAGTACTCCGGTGATGGTTCCCTCTGGTGGTGATTGGAGGGAGCCACAGAGGCTGAATTTGTGACAGAGTCCCCCCCCCTGTGAGCTCCTGACGCACAGAGGCAGACGACGCCGGGGTATTCCACGGGGTCTCGGGGCAGGTTTATCCGGGTGGTCTCTGTGAAAGTCTGTGGTAAGTGAGGGGTCCAGAATATCCTCTGCATTGACCCAGGACCGTTCCTCCGGACCGTACCCCTACCAGTCCACTAGGTACTGGATCATTCTGCCCCGGCGACGAGAGTCCAAGATTTCCCGAACTCGGTAAGCCTTTTCACCGTCTATGGTGATGGGAGGGACTCTTTGGTCACCAGCCTCCTCCTGGTCCTCAGCTTCTCTCGGACCACCAGCGGGCTTGAGCAAAGAGACATGAAAAGTGGGTGAGATACGATAATGTGCAGGTAAAGCCAAATGGAATGAAACAGGAGTTATTTGTCTGATCATTTTGAAGGGACCCCCGTACCTAGGACTGAGTTTTTTGCAGGGTAACCGGAGACGAAGATCCCGAGTGGACAACCAGACCCGCTGACCAGGCTGATAGTTGGGATTGGCGCGCTGATGGCGGTTAGCTTGTTCCCTTGTTCGGTGGACTGCTCTCTGGAGATGAACGTGAGCCTCATTCCACGTCTCCTCGCTTCATTGTAGCCATGAGTTAACGGCCGGAAGTTCTGATGGTCCTGATGAACCCCAGAACACATTGGAATGGGGTGATACCTGTCGCAGGTTTGCGGAGTGAATTCTGTGCATACTCGGCCCATAGTAAGTAGCGGCTCCAGTCGGTATGATCGGAGGAACCAAGTGAGTTCTTGGTTGAGACGTTCCACCTGACCATTCGACTATGGGTGATACACGGAGGTGAGACTGACATTGACAGCTGTCGGCAGAAAGCGGACCAGACTCGGGAGGTGAACTGGGGGCCCCGATCAGAGACCACGTCTTCAGGAAGGCCGTAAAACCTGAATACATAGTTGCAGAGCACCTTGGCTGTTTCAAGAGCAGTGGGTAGTTTGGGTAGAGGAATCAGGCGGCAGGCCTTGGAAAAACGATCGATAACAGAGAGAATGGTAGTGTGACCCTGTGAGGCAGGCAGATCTGTTATGAAGTCGATGGCTATGTGGGACCAGGGGCGTTGTGGAATGGGTAATGGTTGTAGGAGACCAGCAGGCAGTTGATGAGGGGATTTGGTTATGTTGCAAGTTGCACAGTCTCGGATGAAGACGATTGTCTCTGCTTGTAGAGTGGGCCACCAGAAGTGATTATTTAGTAACTGAAGGGTAGCTGCTATACCTGGGTGTCCGGAGCCGGGAGTTGAATGAACTAGCTGAATGACTCTTTGTCGTAGAGCTTGCGGTACATATGTGAGGTTAGGTGGAGTTTCAGCTGGAGGTGGTTCGGTGCCCTGGGCATCTGTGATCTCAGTCATGATGTCCCATTGTACGGGTGCGAGAATGATGGTAGACGGAATGATGGAGTCCTGACTGGGAGATAGTGTGGCTGATTCATAGAGTCGAGACAGGGCATCCGCCTTAGTGTTTTGAGATCCTGGACGGTAGGTTATTGTGAAGTCGAATCTGGTGAAGAATAGTGACCATCTTGCCTGTCTATGATTGAGTCTTTTGGCTGATTTCAGATATTCCAGATTGCGGTGATCGGTGAGTACAATAAAGGGGTGTTTGGCACCCTCGAGCCAGTGACGCCACTCCTCAAAGGCGACCTTCATGGCAAGAAGTTCTCGATTGCCCAAATCGTAATTCTGCTCGGTGGAATTAAGTTTACGGGAATGAAAGGCGCAGAGATATAACTTAGGCGGGTTACCATGTCGTTGAGTGAGAACTGCCCCAATGCCCGTGCTGGATGCGTCCACCTCCACAATAAACTCTCGTTCTGGGTCGGGATGGTACAAGATGGGTGCAGTGGTAAATCTCTCCTTGAGGGTCTGAAAGGCTGAACGGGCTGCTGGGGACCATGCAAGGCATTGAGTACCCTACTTAGTCATAGAAGACATGGGAGTTGCCATTGTGCTGAAGTTACGAATTAATCTCCTATAGAAGTTGGCAAATCCTAGAAAGCGTTGTAGTTCCTTTAAGGTGGCAGGTAGAGGCCAGTCAACAACGGCTCGTACCTTCTTTTCGTTCATGGCCACCCCTCCTGAACTGATCACATATCCGAGGAATGATACTGTCTCCTGATGAAACTCACACTTCTCGGCTTTGGCATATAGCTGGTGGCTGATGAGACGTTCTAAGACTGACCGAACATGCTTGACATGATCCTCGTACGAGTCTGAATAGATTAAGATGTCGTCTATGTAAACAATGACCCAGCGATTTAACGTGTCTCTGAACACATCATTAATGAAGGCCTGGAACACTGAAGGACTGTTGGCAAGCCCGAATGGCATAACATAATATTCGTAGTGCCCAGTCGTGGTAGAGAAAGCAGTCTTCCATTCATCACCCTCACGGATGCGAATGAGGTTGTAAGCATTGTGCAAATCTAGCTTGGTGAAATATCTTGCCTTTCGGAGCTGTTCCAGAGCTGCAGGGACTAGGGGCAAGGGGTAGCGAAACTTTATGGTGAGATCGTTGAGTCCTCTGTAATCAATGCAAGGAAGGAGACCTCCATCCTTCTTCTTAACAAAGAAAAACCCAGCAGAGGCAGGTGATGTGGATGGTCTTATGAACCCCTTAGCGAGTTCCTCTTCGATATAGGACTTCATAGCCTCCGCTTCAGGTTGAGATAAGGGGAAAACCCTCCCCTTGGGAGGATGTGAACCAGGTTGGAGTTCGATGGCACAGTCACTCATTCTATGAGGGGGTAATTGTGAAGCCTTTATCTTACTGAAGGCCTCCCTGAGATCGTAATATTCAGCAGGAAGTTGGCTGACAGGCGTGCAATTCCTTTCCTTTCTGACCGGTGAAGCATTGAGACAATTCTGACGGCAGGACTCTGACCACTGTGTAATCTGTCCCTCGGACCATGAGATTGAGGGGTTGTGCTTCTCTAGCCAAGGCAGTCCCAGAATGACAGGTGTTCGTGGAGATTGAAATACGAAGAGACGGATAAGTTCGGTGTGAAGAGCTCCAGTGCATAATTGAAGGTCTGTGGTAGAGAATTGAATTTGGCCAGTGCCCAGCGGACGGCCATCTAGAGCTGCCACTGCCAAATGAGACGTACAGGGAACAAGAGGAATATTATGAGTTTTTGCAAAACTAGTGTCAATGAAATTTCCTGCAGCTCCTGAATCAATCAAAGCCGTAGCCTCAGTGATCTGTCCATTAACTTTTAAGATGACTGGAATCTCTAAAGCAGTGGAAGTACTGAAATTCGAACTCATCGGAGAAGGATTGCGAGGTGGCCGAGTGGGACAGGAAGCTCTCATGTGTCCAGACAGTCCGCAGTATAGGCACAGATTTTGGCGAATACGTCTCTCTCTCTCCTCTCCTCTGAGATGAGTAAAGCCAATCTGCATAGGTTCTGTGTCAGGAAGTGGTGATGACGCGCCGACTGGAGCCGAAGAGAGCCGAGTCTGATGACGAAAGCGAAGGAGGTTATCGATCCGAATGGCCAGTTCGATGAATTGATTCAAGGATCTCCCCTCGTCTCGACAGGCTAATTCAGATTGCAGTTCCATGCTCAGACCTCTGCGAAAGTGTAGTTTGAGAGGATCCTCCGGCCAACCTGTTTGTGCAGCGAGAGTGCGGAATGAGAGGGCGTAATCCGACGCCGAACCTCTGCCCTGGCGTAACGACAACAGTTGCTCGCCCACCTCCTTTCCATCAGCGGGATGCTCGAACACCTCCTTGAACCGCTGGATGAAAGCCGAGAAGGAAGGAATGATCACCTGATTCTCATTCCACACTGCCGTAGCCCACTCCAACGCCCCTCCAGTGAGAAGCGAACAGACAAATGCGATGCGACTATCATCTGTGGAATACAACATGGGTTGTTGGTGAACAAACATGGAACATTGGAGTAAGAAACCTTTACATTTTGAGGGTGAGCCATCAAACATCTCGGGAAACGCCAAACGAGGGCTGGCGGTGGAGGTAGGTGAAACCGGGGCTTGAAGCGGTGGATTCGGAGGAGAGGCGTGGGCTTCGGGGGCTTGCAGATGAAGGGCTTGCAAGGTCTTTACCATCTCTTCCGTTAGCGAGGTAAGTCGGTTTAATTGTTGCTGGTGTGTGACCAGAACCGATGCTTGAGCAGATACCTCTGTGGTGGAGTGATAGAACGCTGCTGGATCGATTTCTGGCAAAGTCTTCTGTAACACAGAGGCAGTGGCGTTAGGATCCATGTGCAGCTTTATTAGATCACAAGGCAGGTCATACAGGCATAAATCGTCACCAGGTGTCAGACACAAAGAAGGCTGGGCAGAATCGTAAACAGAGTTCGTTATAAGGGTCGAGGCAGGCGGCAGACAAACAATGGCAAGAATCAACATAGGCAGGGTCAGAATAGGTAGGTAGCAAGCAATCGTAATCGGGAAATCAGTCCAGGTAATAAACAGGAAATCAAAACAGGGAAAATGCTCAGAAATGTCTGCTAGACAAAACAAGACTTTGCAAGGAGAGCAGGGACGGCACAGTATAAATAAACCAGGTAGATGGGGAACACCTGTGCAGGTGATTAGTCTCTGGCAAGGTGCATTGTCGGAATTGGAGTCCGAGGGGATATTTAGTACTCCGGTGATGCTTCCCTCTGGTGGTGATCGGAGGGAGCCACAGAGGCTGAATTTGTGACAGCAAGTATCTGGGAGTTCAAGTTACACATAAATACTATGAACATGAACCAGAAAAAGTCATCAATGTCAATGATAACATCATTATGTGGGATGTTCCAATAGTTTCCGACAGAACCATCTTAGCTAATCACCCTGACATAGTGTTGCATGACAAAAAAGAAAAAACATGTCTGCTGATTGATATAGCTGTTCCAGATGATACTAACATCATGCTAAAGGAAACCGAGAAGATCAGTAAATACAAGGACCTGAGATCAGTAGGATGTGGAAATGTAAAACGAGAACTGTACCAGTGATAGTAGCAGCATTAGGAACATTAAAGAAGGGTTTCATTCAGAACTTAAAAATGCTCCCAGGCCATCCGTCAGTGAAGTGCAAAAGATCGCACTCATGGGCACTGCCCATATCCTTCGTAAGGTGCTTGGGTGAATTGCTGTGATCTCTTGTTGAGATCTGGATTCACCAGTACAACCGCAAATAAATGCGAGAAGAAAAGATTTGAATGCTGTATAATAATAATAATAATAATAATAATAATAATAATAATAATAATAATAATAATATACAAATATTAAATTAAATGTTTAATGTTAATACAAATGTTTCATCCATCTCTAATAATCCTTGGTTGCTATGGTCACACAGGTTTGTTTACGCATTAAAGAGAATAACGAGAAATGGATGTTGTTCCCTCAACATAGCATCTCGAGGCCACGACATAAGGTTGTCGTTACCTCGAGAGAAGAAAAGATTTGAATGCTGTATAATAATAATAATAATAATAATAATAATAATAATAATAATAATATACAAATATTAAATTAAATGTTTAATGTTAATACAAATGTTTCATCCATCTCTAATAATCCTTGGTTGCTATGGTCACACAGGTTTGTTTACGCATTAAAGAGAATAACGAGAAATGGATGTTGTTCCCTCAACATAGCATCTCGAGGCCACGACATAAGGTTGTCGTTACCTCGAGAAAATGATCTCGTGGCCATGACATAATATCACGTTCCCACGAGTTAATATGACGTTCCTACGAACTCATATCTCGTGGCCACAACATATTATCACGTTCCAATGAGTTAATATGTCGTGGCCACAACAAAACTAAGTGAACCGAAGACATCCCCTCCCAGTCACCGTAGATAATAGCTAGCCGATCGTTAGATTTAATCACCATTGGTAGCGCGATTTATTGTAATGCTTTTTTCCTTAGTTGGTCAGTACAAATTTAGTAGACTTGTTACTTACTTGTTCAGATGACAAGATCCGGTGAAAATTCTTATTTGGCTCACACTTCCAAGACGTAGACAATCTGTGATTCCTAAGTACAGTATCCACACCGGTGCAGGGACTTACAGCTACACATACTCCTCAAAACATTCGATTCATCCGCACTGGAGCCATACCAGTGCACAAACCACGTATTAAAGATAATTGTGTAAACAACTGCAATTGCAGGTTTTCAAACAAAGATGGTGACAAAGAGGCAAAACTTACAGACTGCAGCTTTAAATGATTACTTTACCTCCTGAGTATTTCATTCATTTGTCAGCTAACAGAAGTAATGAAAGAAGCATTCAAGTGACAGAGAAGTGATCTTCGGCATTCGACAGAAACACCCAAAAAAGGTAAAAAATAAATTAAAGGTAAAAGAAAACTTTGTTTTGCTTTTATAAATTAAGAATGAATGATAATGTTACAGTTGTTTTGTGTCAGGCCTATCTTTTTTGATGTTCTTCCTTAAAAACCTTTTTTTGCAACTACAGTATTTTTTCGTTGATATTGCACAGCAATTCTTCTGTTTCATGTTTAATCAATTAATCTTTTTGATTCTGTTCATTTAGAAAAATGTATTCAGGTGAAATGGAGAAAGTGAAGAGAAATCAAGGTGCAAGATTAAACAAAATATATAACTTAAGGATGAGTAAAGCACCTAGTGGATCACATCTCACTGCAACACAGCTTTAGGAAGTGTGCTAGACACAGGCCCAACCCTCTTCCCAGCACTCTTTCTCATGGTGAACCGTTTGCTCTGTTTAGGGAAAATAAGAGAAAACAGTGAGTCAAGCCTTAGTGTTTGGAAGCTGCTGCCCAGACTGTTAATTAAGAAGGATGAATTAAAAACAGCCCTGTCTGGTCCTCCTCCCCTACCCCCAGTCCTTTGAACAACTTTGGCTTTGAAGGCTTTTTGAAAAAGAAATAGGAAGAAAAAAAATAGTAAAAAAAAATCCCTCTTTTCCAAACACATACACACACACCTTTATTTGAGGTCAAATAAAGATGTATAAAATGTTCCACAAATAATTGTATATATATATGTTTTTTTTTTTAATCATATGCTTACAATGCCAAGATAAGGCAATTAAATAAAATAAACAATTCAATAAAAGTGCAACTGAAAGTAGTCAGCCAGGGCTCCAGACTTTTTTCTGCCGGTGACACTAAATTGTGTTAGAGGCCGTGCTGGTGCCACTACCAATCTGTCGAACTGATAAGCGTTAGCATTTTGATGTGCATGATAAATTACATATTAAACACCAAGCGCGCCAAAAGCTAAATGAAATAGCACTTCTCGTTTGAAACTGCATGTCGCATGGACCTTTTATCAGCTCAGCTCAAAAGAAAAGAGAGCGCAGTTTGAGCTAAAGCAAATGTATATTTATGTTTATATATATATATATATATATATAAATTTTTATATGTAATATAATAATAATATATAATATTTTTTTGGGGGGGGCGGCTCAGATTGTCATATATGTACGTAGGGGGGACCCCGACAAAAAAGGTTGGGAGCCACTAGTGAATGTATTCTTATTTGACATGTCAGCATTCATAAACTTATTTCATAAAGCAGTTGGCTCCAACGGTAATGGTTTATATTACAACCCGCAACATACTGTGTAAGTAAACAGAATTTAAAACTTTTTTGTAATTATAGTGTACCTATTCAGTACCTTTGTCTAGGTACAGTATAAGGAAATAATATGCTACGTTTGGGGAATAAAGGGGTAATAACCAGTAAAATTACCAATTATTTCTACTGTAAGTATTTTGAAACTTAGGTGTACCTATTCTAATATTACGTGGTATGTATGACCTCACAACTATCTTATATTTGCAAGCGATTTAGCAAAAACATACACTGTGTACTTTTTTATAGCCTACACATATAAAACATGCTGGTAATTGTTTCAATCCAAACGCTCGGTTGAGACTGTTAGGTTAGGAAGCTGACTTGATTTGACCAAATTTGGGTTGATATCAGTAATAAGTAACTTGATGGTGCTGGGTTAGGAATGTGGAGGATGTAAAAGAGAGCATGCAGCAAACGTGAACGGTTCTGTGTGCGACGAGATCCGTGACTGCGGTGCTTAAGACGGGAACATGTGTGGAAAAACTAATCGAAGCGCAGACGAGGGACAACTTTGAAACTGTTTGGAGTGTGTTTGTTTAAAACTGGACCAGTGAATGTGGTGAGCGTGAACTGGAAACAGCTGGAATGGCACTTGAGACGATCATGACAGGAATAACTGGAGGGTTTTGTCCGAGTATGTTCTCACAACATTGAGCAGCGACTGATGAGCAGTAAAGCCGGGAACTGAACTAGTCAAAATGTGCTTTGAGGATGTTGATCAAAATGGTAAAATAAAAGATGGTAAAATCCTGTCAGTTTGCTATTTTAATCTTGATTAGTTTATGTCTTTACTTTCAGTGTTTATTAGGGTTTCCGTCTGTGTTTTTTTGGCATGACGGTTTGGTCATAATAGTTTAACTTTGTCATTGGGTGAAAAAAAAATCTTCAATTTGTTCTTAAACAAGATTTTCAAAAGAATTTGGTTCAACTGTATAAGAAGTATGGAGTTGCTTTGCTTTTTTCTGAACTGGTGTAATATATTTTTATATTTTATTATATGTTGCCTATGACTGTTGTGTGTGATTTTAATTTAAAAACACATTTTGGGTTCATTTAACCCAGCAGTAGACCTGTAGTAAATTTCAAACAATATTTGAATTAAATAAAACAGTCCACCATGTTTATTGATATATTACCTGATAAATAATGTATGTATGTATGACCTACTGTATAATCAATCGTTTCAGAGCAATGTGTTGTAGCCAGTTACCCTGTAACTACATGGAACAAGGGGGGAACAAGCACCAATTTAATTTACAGCCCACACCTGTTGTATTTACAATGTAAGTACATGGAACAAGGGGGGAACAAGCACCACTTTAAATTACAGCCTGCAAATTTAGTATTTACCCTGTAACTACATGGAACAAGGGTGGAACAAGCACCACTTTATTTACAGCCCACAAATGTTGTATTGACACTGTAACTACATAAAACAAGGAGGTAAAAACACCACTTTAATTTACAGCCCGCAACTGTTGTATTTACACTGTAACTACATGGAATAAGAGAGAAACAAGCACCAATTATAAATTACAACCCCCAAATGTTGTATTTACACTGTAACTACATGGAACAAGAGAGAAACATGCACCAATTATAAATTACAACCCCCAAATGTTGTATTTACACTGTAACTACATGGAATGAGAGAGAAACAAGCACCAATACTGATGAGCAGTAAAGCCGGGAACTGAACTAGTCAAAATGTGCTTTGAGGATGTTGATCAAAATGGTAAAATAAAAGATGGTAAAATCCTGTCAGTTTGCTATTTTAATCTTGATTAGTTTATGTCTTTACTTTCAGTGTTTATTAGGGTTTCCGTCTGTGTTTTTTTGGCATGACGGTTTGGTCATAATAGTTTAACTTTGTCATTGGGTGAAAAAAAATCTTCAATTTGTTCTTAAACAAGATTTTCAAAAGAATTTGGTTTAACTGTATAAGAAGTATGGAGTTGCTTTGCTTTTTTCTGAACTGGTGTAATATATTTTTATATTTTATTATATGTTGCCTATGACTGTTGTGTGTGATTTTAATTTAAAAACACATTTTGGGTTCATTTAACCCAGCAGTAGACCTGTAGTAAATTTCAAACAATATTTGAATTAAATAAAACAGTCCACCATGTTTATTGATATATTACCTGATAAATAATGTATGTATGTATGACCTACTGTATAATCAATCGTTTCAGAGCAATGTGTTGTAGCCAGTTACCCTGTAACTACATGGAACAAGGGGGGAACAAGCACCA
>NW_015505971.1:807675-824858 GCF_001515645.1 Sinocyclocheilus grahami
TTATAAATTACAACCCCCAAATGTTGTATTTACACTGTAACTACATGGAACAAGGGTGGAACAAGCACCACTTTAAATTACAGCCCGCAAATGTTGTATTTACACTGTAACTACATGGAATAAGGGGGAAACAAGCACCACTTTAAATTACAGCCCGCAAATGTTGTATTTACGCTGTAACTACGTGGAGCAAGGAGGTAAAAACACCACTTTAATTTACAGCCCGCAACTGTTGTATTTACACTGTAACTACATGGAATAAGGGGGAAACAAGCACCACTTTAAATTACAGCCCGCAAATGTTGTATTTACACTGTAACTACATGGAATAAGGGGGAAACAAGCACCACTTTAAATTACAGCCCGCAAATGTTGTATTTACACTGTAACTACATGGAATAAGGGGGAAACAAGCACCACTTTAAATTACAGCCCGCAAATGTTGTATTTACGCTGTAACTACGTGGAGCAAGGAGGTAACAAGTACCACTTTAAATTACAGCCCGCAGATGTTGTATTTACCCGGTAACTACATGGAACAAGGGAGAATCAAGTTGGACTTAAAAACAGAACAACTATATATTTGCACAGTAATTGCAGAGAAAAATATTGCACTAGTTTTTATTTAATTGTTTGATGGCCAAATTAAATCCTCTATTTTTATTTTTTATTTTTTTGCTATAAAAACATAACAATATACAGTATCTCACAGAAATGAGTACATCCCTCACATTTTTGTAAATATTTGATTATATCTTTTTACGTGACCACTGAAGAAATGAAACTTTGCTACAATGTAAAGTAGTGAGTGTACAGCTTGTATAACAGTGTAAATTTGCTGTCCCCTCAAAATAACTCAACACACAGCCATTAATGTCTAAACCGCTGGCCACAAAAGTGAGTACACCCGAAAGTGTCAATATTTTGTGTGGCCACCATTATCACCTGGTTGCCGCCACACACACTTGACACCTTCTGAACCAAATAAGTTTATCTAGGTCTCCATGTCCTTAGTCTGCTTGTCTTCAGCAAACTGTTTGCAGGCTTTCTTGTGCATCATCTTTAGAAGAGGCTTCCTTCTGGGATGACAGCCATGCAGACCAATTTGATGCACTGTGCGGTGTATGGTCTGAGCACTGACAGGCTGACCCCCCACCCCTTCAACCTCTGCAGCAATGCTGGCAGCACTCATACGACTATTTCCCAAACACAACCTCTGGATCAGCACGTGCACTCAACTTCTTTGGTCGACCATGGTGAGGCCTGTTCTGAGTGGAACCTGTCCTGTTAAACCGCTGTTTGGTCTTGGCCACCGTGCTGCAGCTCAGTTTCAGGGTCTTGGCAATCTTCTTATAGCCATAATAAAATATTTACAAAAATGTGAGGGGTGTACTCCTGTGAGATACTGTACATCCACTGAAATACAAATGTTGTATCATGTTTTTTTTTTTCTGTGAACAGTTGGAAAGAGGTAAGCTTGTTTAAGCTGCAGTGAACCTTGATGGTTTATCATGCAAAGTTATTCGGTGATAGTGATGTTGGTAAGTTGCTGGTGTGACTCAGCTGAGATCGACGAATAAGTTTTCATAAGGTAAGTAGACTTGTAAATTATAAATCATAGCAGAAACTCATTAATTCATTTCACTAGATGTCCAGTTTTGTTGTTCAGTAATCTCCATCACATCCACTGAAATACAAATGTTGTATCATGTTTTTTTTCTTTCTGTGAACAGTTGGAAAGAGGTACGCTTGTTTAAGCTGCAGTGAACCTTGATGGTTTATCATGCAAAGTTATTCGGTGATAGTGATGTTGGTAAGTTGCTGGTGTGACTCAGCTGAGATCGACGAATAAGTTTTCATAAGGTAAGTAGACTTGTAAATTATAAATCATAGCAGAAACTCATTAATTCATTTCACTAGATGTCCAGTTTTGTTGTTCAGTAATCTCCATCATGCATCCTTTAATAATAGAATATGTACCCCATGATTAAAAATACCTAGGCCTATAATAAAATACCAATATAAAATTATAAAAAGTATGTCATTTTCTAAATCACTCCCAAACATAAGATTGTTGTTTAGGCCATACATCCCATGTAATATTAGAGGTACCCCTTAGTTTCAAAATACTTACAGTAGAGGGAGACCGGGTATGGTTGTAACACTTTTTGTTTTAACATCTGAAACTCTCTGAATTTTTGAGCTAGCGTGCCCAAACTTTTATATAAAATACCCACATCTGTCCACTACAAAAGGCACCAATTCAAACCTCTGCAAGAATATCACAGCCCTTATAAGTTGATGTCAAACACACTGAGTGCCTTTGTTACAATCTACCCGACTACGAGGGTAGGTTGTAACAAATACTGGAGTAAGTTGTAACAGTCAGACAAAAGAAGCAAAAGCAGCAGCCACCATATGAAGTCTGCTTCAGAAACAGGTTTACTGAAACAATAATACAAAACAATGTCATACTTTCTACAAATGACCACATCTCCAGTCGACTTTCTGTTTGATGCAGGAGTGTGTGGGTGTGTGTGTAAATTAGTCTACTAGAACAAACCTCTGTAACGGTATTTATGCTTACTGAACACTCAACTCCAGTGTACTTAGGTAAAGAATATGTAGATCTAACAAAACATTTGTGTGTGAGATTGTGACTATGTATGCATTTTCTCAATCAGAGTCACAATGGTGACAAACCAATGTTTTTAACCCTAGATTGCAGACTTGGTGGATCCAGAAACTGCATAGGGCACATTTTACCCACATTTCCTTTGACTTTGAGCTGCCAAAAAAACTCCATATAGACAACATGAAAGTTTGCAACAGTAAAATATAGTTTTGATTAAAAAAAAGGAACTGAAAATCAGTTTTTTTCTTTATAAAATCTGCATATATTATTTACAGCCTTGACAACCATTCATATAAAATCAGGGTGGAAGTGGGTAAATAATGAAATTATCATAGGACTCCTAGCTTATCCCTGATAAGTGGAAATGGTGTTGTTACAACTATCCCCATGTTACAACCATACCCGGTCTCCCTGAAATGATTAGTAATTTTACAGGTTGTTACCCCTTTATTCCCCAAATGTTGCATATTATTCCCCTATACCTACATGGAGGTACTAAATAGGTACACTATAATTACCAAAAAAGTTACGCTGTACATTCTGTTTACTTGCGCTGTAAATTGCGCGGGCTGTAACCTAAAGTGTTACCGAATAGGTACCTGTTATGTGTTAAAATAATTCCATTATAAATAATTTGTATATCTGGTTGCTACCCCCTTGTTACCCAAACTTAACACATTGTTCCCTTATACCTACACATAGGAACACTATATTTACCTAAACAGGCAACGTAATTTCAGTTTACTACGCAGTTCATTGCAGGTTGCATATCTGGTTGTTACCCCCTTATAACCCAAACGTAACACATTGTTCCCTTATACCTACACATACGTTCTTAATAGGTACACTATAATTACAGAAACGTGCAGCGTAAATTCAGTATACTTACGTAGTTCTTTGCGGGTTGTAATTACGGAGTTAATTTACGGTTACGGAGAGAACAGAGGAAGCATGCGGATCCAGATGCAAAGCTTTTATTAACAGACATGGTCAAAAACAGACAAGGGTCGACAACAACAGCAGGTATAGCACAGGCAAGACGAGAGCATAATCCAGAGAGAGGCGTGGGTCAAACGATGGCGAACGTAATCCAGAGGGCGGGGCAAAGGGGTATTCCACAAACAAGCAATAGTCCAGTCAAGGTGCAAACATAGTCCAAAATGGCAAGACAAAGGGAATATCCACGACAGACAAAAAAATCAGGTAACAGGCAATCAGGTTATAACTAGGGATGGCTGACGTGAAACTGATGTTTCGACACGGTGTCGAGACCCCGAAGCGCAGATGTTTCGAAACACTTCTCCGAAAACACCCATGTCACATGACTACGTTTCACAAGTGTTTCGAGATGGGCATACCTGCCGAATCTGCGTTTGATTGACAGGGTCGGGAACAAACCACACAAGTGCACATCTGTCTCAACCTAACTCCCCCAAAGTATAAAAGTGGAGATAACGCAGCAGAACAATTAATATTTTTAAATAAAAATCTTTATATGTAAAAAATGTATTTTTTCATGACCAAAATAACATATTTATTCACAAACAGTTAATTCAGTTGTCAGAGAGATGTTACAACACATTACAAGAACAGAACAATTAAAACACAACTTTTAAATGTTTGTTATAATTATATGCATGCTTCACCCAGGATTCGAACCTAAGGTGACAAGCTCTGACAACATGCCAATTGAGCACACTAACCACACACATGCAACACACTCAAAAAAGTAGGGACAGAGGTACAGTATGTATGTTTAACATTGTGTCACATCAAATTTTATTTTAATTACAATGTTTAATCATTTGGAAATTGATTGTCTAAGTTTTTCATGATGGGCCATACATTTTCAATAGGAGACATATCTGGCCAGTCAAGCGTGTCTGTGTCTACGAAAGCACACTGTGGTCGCACATGCAGAATAAGAGCTGGCATTGTCTTGATGGACTTCCCATGAAAGACGCCATCTAGATGGCAGTATATGTTTCTGTACAATCCCAATATATGACTCTGTGTCAATGATACCTTCACACATATGCCAGTCACCCATGCCATTTGCTCTGCTGCACCCATATACCATGAGAGACATTTGTTTTTACATCTGTCATTGGTGAAAGTCTGGATGGTCCCTCTGAGTCCAAGTTGATTCAAGTTGGTCCATTGTCTTTTTCACTATCTGAGATGAGCTCTGGCCCAGAGAACCCGGCAGCATCACTGCATAGAACTGACGTATAGCTTTCTCCTAGAGTAACAGAGATTCAGGTTACATTTCTTGATGCATTGGCAGACTGTTTTGAGTGACAGTGGTTTTCTGAAGTATTCTTGAGCCCATGTGGCTATATTTAACACTGCTTCATGACGGTTTCTTATGCAATGTCATCTGAGGGCCCAAAGGTCATGCAAATTCAACTGAGGTTTAGAATAGAATAGCTTTTTATTGTCATTGTACAGCTGTACAACTATTTTTTTTTGCTCTCACACTGAAGTGCACACATACATACAAGAATGTACATTTAACAAAATGCAAACAATGATACAGAAAATGTAAACAGTGCAATTTAAACGGGTGCAGTAGACAGTGCAAATGTAAACAGTTATATATACAAAATGTGCAAAATAGGTATAGTGGAAATGTAGCAGATATGTACTGTAGTGAGTGAAATATTAATAAATCAAGAGAATTAAGGAATAAATATATAAATATGAGAACAGGGTATTGCACAGGTACACCAGTAGCTGTATGAGTAGTAAGTTTATAGTTCTTAGTATTCCACAACCTTTGAAGCTTGTGATTAAGTGATATGTCTTTTATTAATTGGAGTTCAGTTCTAAGATGGCACGTGGATAAAAACTGTTCCGGAGCCTGGAGGTGCGAGTCGTGAGGGATCTGTAACGTCTTCCAGAGGGCAACAGAGTAAAGAGGTGGTTGCTGGGGTGGGAAGAGTCCTTTATTATACTTCTTGCCTGTCGGATGCATCTGGTGCTGTAGATGTCAGCAAGTGAAGGCAGCTGTGCACTAGTGATTTTCTGTGCAGAGTTGATGACTATCTGCAAAGCTTTTTTCTCAGTCATAGTGCAGCCAGCATACCACACCAGAATGCCATGGGAAAGTATGCTTCCTACTGAACAGTGGTAAAAGGACACAAGCAGCTGCTGAGACAGGTTCGTTTTCCTCAGCATTCTCAGAAAGTACAGCCGTTGCTGTGCCTTCTTGACCAGGGACGTTGTGTTAACAGTCCATGTGAGGTCCTGGGAGATGTGTGTGCCAAGAAATTTAAAGGTGGTCACCCTCTTTACCCACCCACCATTTCTCCTCCAATGTACAGAGGGGCTGGTTCCTCTTTCTGTTTCTGGAAATTGATGATGAGCTCCTCTGTTTTGGAGGTGTTGAGTGCCAGGTTGTTACTGATGCACCATTCTGAGAGTTTAGCAACCTCCTCCCTGTAGGCAGACTCGCCACCATTTGATATTAACCCCACCACAGTGGTGTCATCTGCAAATTTAATGATTGTATTTGTGCTGTGGGTTGGTGTGCAGTCGTGGGTGTATAGTGAGTATAACAGAGGACTCAGCATGCAGCCTTGTGGAGCTCCAGTGCTGAGAGTCAGGGTGGTTGAGTGATGGCCCCCCAGCCTGACAGTCTGTGTGCAGTTTGTTAGAAAATCCTTTACCCAGAAACATATGTAATCACTGACACCCAGGTTAAGCAGTTTTGTGACCATTCTGCTGGGAATGATAGTGTTAAATGTGGAACTAAAGTCCACAAACAGCATGTTTCCTGCCTTACCCTACACAAAATGAAATTTCTCTGGATTCCCTGAATCTTTTCACAATATTATGTATGGTACATGGTGAAATACTTAAATTATTTGTGATTTTGCATTGAGAAATTTGATTTTTGATTAGATTGACACTTCTCTCGTGAACTTTTTCACGAACTGATGAGCCATGATCCAGTTTTGCTTGCAAAGACTGAGGTGTTTCTTCTATACCCAAACATGATTCCTTCACCTATTGCCAGTTAACCTGCTCATTGTGTACGGTTTCAAAATGTTGATATTATGTAACATTTTCACTTTTATTTTGCCTCTGTCACAACTTTTTTGGAGAGTGTTGCAGCCATCAAAATTACAGTTAGTTTATATTTACAATATACAAAATGCATTTGTTGCTCAGTGAAAACATTGGAAATATTTTCTTTGTACTTTTGTCAATTCAGTAAAAGTTAAAGAGAATTAACAAATCACAGATTCTTTATTTCCCTGCGTATTAGCAAAATGTGTTTTTTTAAAAAAGAATGGAATGAAAAAGGAGGAAATCACAACTCCCACCAGAAGGTCTTCGTGGGACGCTCTGTAACATTTTTGAGCAGACACACCAATTTGTAGGATCCCCCGTCACAGTGGGTGAGGTGGAGGAGGAACTTGTGGTCAAAGAGGACCCAAACCCAGTTGTCCCAATTCCAGTAGTCTCTGTGGGAATACTGGTAGAGCTGGACCACGTGGAGTGGAGTCCTACCCATGTCTTTGTGGTGTGTTTACCCTCGCCAGTCCCCACTGGTGTACATGGCACTGAGCCAGTTCCTAACCTTGAGCCTCCTCCTCCTCTGCTAGTCTTTCCATCTAGCCCCCAAGCTTCTTTATCCTTGCTGGTCCCGTCCATCCATCAAGCTACCTCAACTCTGCTTCTTCCATTCAGACACCTTGGACATCAAGACCAGCAGTGTCACCCTGGAAAAAAAAAGAATGGAATGAAAAAGGAGGAAATCACAACTCCCACCAGAAGGTCTTCGTGGGACGCTCTGTAACATTTTTGAGCAGGCACACCAATTTGTAGGATCCCCCGTCACAGTGGGTGAGGTGGAGGAGGAACTTGTGGTCAAAGAGGACCCAAACCCAGTTGTCCCAATTCCAGTAGTCTCTGTGGGAATACTGGTAGAGCTGGACCACGTGGAGTGGAGTCCTACCCATGTCTTTGTGGTGTGTTTACCCTCGCCAGTCCCCACTGGTGTACATGGCACTGAGCCAGTTCCTAACCTTGAGCCTCCTCCTCCTCTGCTAGTCTTTCCATCTAGCCCCCAAGCTTCTTTATCCTTGCTGGTCCCGTCCATCCATCAAGCTACCTCAACTCTGCTTCTTCCATTCAGACACCTTGGACATCAAGACCAGCAGTGTCACCCTGGATCTTTGGCTCCACAGCTCTGCCTTGGTCTCCACCGCTTACAGCATCCCCTCTGGTGGTCGTTCCGCTGGTTCTGCCTTGCCTCACAACTGAGATTCCACTCTGGCTCCTCTCTCCATCCACTCCACCCGTGGGTTCTTCCACCACCAGCTCTGTCCACAGGCTCTTCCACCACTGCTCTCATGGACTGTTCCATTCAGTGATCCTAGCCCACCTATGGTCATCATGCCCCCCCCCCGTCATAGTTCTAAATAGTTCTGATTATTTGTTATTGTGTCTTGTTTTCCGTGTTTTCCCTTTGCTAGGTTTTCCCTTTCCCTTTACTATTAGTTGCTATGGTTTCTGATTTGTACACACCTGTTTCAGTCCCTATTAATTATCTAGTCTGTGTATTTAAGCCCTGAGTTTCTTCTGTTCATTTTTCGGTCTTGTTGATGGTGATGTGTAGTGTGTTGCTTTGTTTCCTGTGTTTATTAAATCTCCTTGTGAACTTTCTTCATCGTGCACCGTATCTCCAAGCTGGTATAAGAATAGTTAGGAGTGAGGAGTTGGGGTGGAGGGATGCCAGAAAAAAAACAGTAGTGGGCTAGAGGTAAGTTGGCTGCATATATATTTGCTATCAGGATAATTAAGTTGATTATGCTAGAGTGCAGACCTTTCTACTTGCCCAGGGAGTTTACATTGGTTGTTTAACAGCTGTTTATGTACCTCCGCAAGCCAATGCTAGATTAGCCATGGAGAAGCTACATCACTCCATCAACCAGTACATGTCGGCACATCCGGACAGCGTTGTTATAACAACAGGGGACTTTAATCATGCCAACTTAAAGTCCATTCTACCCAAATTTCAAAGATATGTGAACTTACCGACAAGAGGAAAAAACACTTTAGATCAAGTATACTGCAACATTCCATATACTTATAAAGCCAGCCCTCTGCCACATCTGGGACGTTCAGATCATCTGTCTCTGCCCCTTATTCCAGCATACAAACCACTCAGCTGTAGACAAAGACAATCCACAAAGACAGTCAGAGTATGGACCAAAGAAGCCACCTCAGCCCTGCAGGACTGCTTTGAGGACACAGACTGGGGAGTCTTCGCTAAGGGGACAGACCTGAAGGGACACACATCAGCTGTGCTTTCATATATAAACTTTTGTGCTGAGAGTGTGTCTGTAACAAAAACTGTTAAAGTGTTCTCCAATCAGAAACCATGGTTCAACAGCAAGGTGAGGTCTCTGCTGAAAACACGGGATTCAGCATTTAAATCTGGGGACCTACAAGCCTACAAGGAGGTACGTTCAGGCCTAAAAAGAGGCATCAAAAAGGCCAAACGCAGGTATAAGCAACACATTGAGGAACACTTTTCCAACAAAAACTCCAGGACACTCTGAACTATTTCTTTTCTCGCATTAACCAGCTGAACAGTGATGTCAGCAGCCATCCTTCACTGCCAGGAAAGAATGACCCGATACAGCTACACCAGCATCAGGTCAGATCCACTCTACGCAGGGTCAACCCGAGGAAAGCAGCTGGTCCTTATGGAGTCACTGGATGGATTTTGAAGGCCTGTGCAGATCAGTTGGCAGAGGTATTTACCACCATTTTCAACCTCTCGCTATTACAGTCTGCAGTCCCCACCTGCCTCAAGTCAGCGACGATCATCCCAGTTCCAAAGAAAACCACAGTAAACTGCCTGAATGACTGTCATCCAGTTGCACTAACCCCTATCATCACCAAATGCTTTGAGAGACTCATACTCACTCACATCAAAACTATCATCCCTGCCGACCTCAACCAAAACCAGTTTGCTTACCGAGCAAACAGATTGACAGAAGATGCAGTCATCAAAGCTCTCCACACTGCACTTACACACGTGGATTATGGAAACACTTATGTAAGAATGCTGTTTGTGGATTTCAAACACATTCAAAAACTGAGCAACTTGGGCCTAGGCAGTTCATTGTCAAGTCACCTTTATTTATATAGTGCTTTTAACAATACAGATTGTGTCAAAGCAACTGAACAGCATTAATTAGGAAAATAGTGTGTCAATACTGCAAAAATGACAACAGTAAACACTAATTTTTCAGTTAAAGGCAGTTCATCATTGAATTCAGTGATGTCATCATCCAGCTAAGTTCAGTTTAAATAGTATCTTTGCAATCATGTCAACGATATCGCTGGAAATGAAGTGTCCCCAACTAAGCAAGCCAAAGGCGACAGCGGCAAGGAACCAAAACTCCATTGGTGACAGAATGGAGAAAAAACCTTGGGAGAAACCAGGCTCAGTCGGGGGGCCAGTTCTCCTCTGACCAGACAAAACCATCAGTTCAGTTTCAGGCTGCAGCAAAGTCACATTGTGCAGAGGACTCATCTGGTTCCTGTGGTCTTGTCCCGGTGGTCGTCTGAGAAAAGGTCTTTACAGGGGATCTGTATCTGGGGCTCATCTAGTTTCCTGGTCTCCGCTGTCTTTCAGGGCTGTAGAGGTCATCTCTAGGTGCTGATCCACCATCTGGTCTGAATATGTACTGGATCCGGGTGACTGCAGTGACCATCTGATCTGGATACAGACTGGATCTGGTGGCAATGGTTACCTCGGAATAAGAGAGAAACAGACTAATATTAGCATAGATGCCATTCTTCTAACGATGTAGCAAGTACATTGGGTGTTATGGGAAGTGTTCCCGGTTCCGGAACTAGAGCCCTCACATTCTTACTGTCCTCAATTAAAGTTTGGATGCGTGTCTCTAATTCTGAAATCTTCTCTGTCAGCCTAACTATTTCCCTGCATTTATCACATGTGAATCCCTCATCGCCAACAGAGAGAGATAAACTATAAATGTGGCAAGCGTGCAAACAACAATAGCAGGAGAAAAAGCCATTACTCACCGTGATTGATGAATGATTCTTACTTACCATAGTTGTTTGATGAACTTGTGAAAAAAAACAAAAAAAACAATAGGCACGAATGGAAATGCTAATGACAAGCTAACGAATGCTAACGCGCTGCAGATGCACTGCACTCGCGGTTTTAGAATAAAAGCAAACGATCAAATTAATCAGATTAGGCTGATAGATAATATCAGAAATATGGTGGGAATTAAGTTATATTTATCAGTTTAAACAACAGAGAGTAATAGAGATTTTACAGAAAAACAAAGCTACACGAAGATACAATCACAAACCAGCAGCACTGCAAACAGGAAGCAGGAATAACACTGTCCAACAGCAACACCCTCCCATCCATTGTGCACATGGATACTGGACTTCCTGCGCAACAGACCTCAGAATGTCAGGATGGGAGGTCACACATCATCAACTCTCATCCTGAACACTGGCACACCCCAGGGGTGTGTCCTCAGCCCCCTCCTCTACTCGCTCTTCACACACGACTGCTCCCCCATCCATTCCACCAACACCATTGTCAAATTAATCATAATGAATCCCCTCGGTGGACGGCCCGACACTCCTCCGCCGCCCGGTGGACGGCGACGGCTCCTCCAGGTTTGGGCAGCCGGCAGGAGTCCCCCATTCCCTGCTCCTCCCCATCATAGCGATGGCAGCAGGCTCTGGCTTCAGGCGAAAGGCGGCAACTCCTCCGCTTCATCACGGAGGGCAGCCGTCCCTCCACATCCCAGGCGGCCGGCAGTGAGTTCGTCCGCCCCCCCCGGCAACTCACTCAAGCCCACCGCCTCGAGCGTCCATGGTGGCAGACTGCTCCGCCATGCTCAATGGCAGATTCACCACAGCGGCGAGGGATCTCTGGCAGCGTGTCCCTCCTTTCTCCTGGGTTTCGCCACCAATGTAACAAAGTTCGTAGTTCAGGAAGAAGGAGGCAGGAACCGTCGAACATTCAAACAAAACTTTAATAATAAAATAAACACAAAATAGCGCGACAGCCCCTCGCGGATGACTGTCGCGCACAAACAGAACCAAAACACAAAATAAAGTCCAGGCCTGGTCCTCTCCCGTCCAACACTGCCGTCACTCCTCCTTTTATCCTTCCGGAGCTCCTCCGTGGGACTCGAGACCGGTGAGTGGCACAGGTGACACGCATTAGCACTTACTCCACCGGCCTCGCTCCGTTCCCACGGCTCTCAGCCCCGCCCCTCTCGTCACAGAGAGGTATTTACAGATTAGTGCAAATACATGCAGTATGGTGTGTGCGTGTGTACTATTGCACTTGTAGATCTGAGACATTGGTTTATTGTTTGATAATGCTTGGGAGCAGAAGGAGGGAAGAAGGAGGACTTATGCATTTGACTGCCTGAGGAAAGAAACTGTTCTTTAATCTGTTAGTCCTCGTTTTGTTTGTTCTGTATCTCTTCCCAGAAGGCAGAGGTGAAAACAGGTGATGTCCAGGGTGAGTGGGGTCCATTATGATACGCAGCAATTAGCAGATTCCACTTTGCAGGCTTTCTGGGATGAAGCTAAATCCACCCACCTGTACATATTATATCATCCATAATGAATATTTATTCAGAAACACCCAGGCCGAAGATGGATGCCAAATCTTGTAAGTACTCATTCCCACTCAGTATGAAGATCCATGCCTTCAATTTGTATAAGGCAACCCTTTAAGCTGGCACTTTGGATGCATGGCAGTGCTGGAGGTCGCTTATTGGCCTGAACTTTGTAAAGACTTCACATAGGAAAGAGAAATCAAAAGTGAGATCTCTTTAACATCTCAAATATTTTTCCTAGACAGAAATTAGGTTACTTTAAGATTGAATGGAGATTTTTGCTATACTCTCCTGCTTCTCAAACTTCAAAACTCTAACACTCTCACAATGGTGTTCTTTAAAGCTTTAAAAGAGATCTCAACAACATCACACACTGTGCTCAGATTTTTCTCCTTAGCTAGAGACTCTGGATCTCTCACATTTGTCTCCTCAAAAGTTTAGTTTAGAGATCTCAACTTTACAAAGTGTGCACCAAGTCATGTACTTGAAAGGCACTAAATAAGGGGGGGGGGGGGAATCAGAAAATTCAGAGTTAAAGGCTATATTGAGAGAGAAATTATGCAGAAATAAAGGTAATGTTACTTTTTATTGGACAATGTTTATGTACTTAGGCACATAATTTGTTGGAAATAGTAATGTACCCGATGCCTTAATCAAAACTGATTTACAGAAAATGTAACCCTGGAGCTTTCTTTGCTGAAAGGCACATACATGGCTTATGATTCAGTCTTGATTATTATTTGACTAATTTGATTATTAATACATATTATATGGTAGAAATATTTGAGCTCATACTAAGGCATTTGACTTGGTGCACACTTTGTAAAGTTATTGCGATCACTTCTGAAATTTAGAGGAGATAAATGTGAGAGCTTAGGAGAAAAATCTGGGCACACTCTGTGATGTTGTTGGGATCTTGTTTGAAACATTGGAGGAGACAAATATGAGACCGCCTTTACTCTTTAGATTAGGAGAAAAATCTGAGCACGGTGTGTAAAGTTGCTGAGATCTCTTCTAAAGCTTTAAAGGAGACTATTGTGAGAGTGTTAGAGTTTTTGTCTCAGGAGACAAGTTTGAGAAGCAGGAGACTCAAGCAAACGTCCCCATTCAATGGGGGTGGGGGGGGTGGGGGGGGTAACATCATTTCTGTCTAGGAGAAATATTTGAAACGTTAAAGAGATCTCTTTTTTATTTTATTACTAATAAAGCTACCCTCTGGTTAGCTTCAATGTCATTTATCCACACTTTTTCAATCAAAGACAATACATGCATTGCCATATTTGAAGTTGTTTTGTGTAGACTGTTTTATTGCAAATGATTTAACAAAGGAAACCATAACCTATATTTATATGCATGAGAGAATGGGCTGTACAAGACAAAATATTAATGCTAAACAAAGCAAAAAACAAAAACAAAAATAAAGAAACAATAAAGAGACCTCTCATGTTTCTCACACTTTTCTCTCCAATTGTCATTTTGGATTCCTTTCTTTCAGAACTTTCTCATGTCTCGGTTGTGTCTACTTTAATTTCTCCTATGGAATCTTAGGAGGAACATCTGAAACACTATTGATACTAAAATGAGACATATATGAGAATCAAAACTAAGTCTCCTGAGGTTAGAAAGAGCAATCACTGAGCAATAAAATATTTCAATATTGGAGTCTTGATAGATATTGCAGCAAGACAATAAAGACACATTCTATGTTTCTTCCACCACATTCTCAGGTTTGACTTTTTTTTCCAAATATTTCTCATATCTCATTTGTGTCTACTTCTATTTCTCCTAAGGAATTTTAAGCGAAACATCTGAAATGCTGTTGATACTAAAATGAGAGATGTATGATGATCTTATCTAACTCTCCTGAGCTTAAGTAGAGCAACCACTGAGCAATATTTCCCATGGGTTAGCCCGGTTCTGTGGCTCCCTATTAAGCATAGTATACATTTTAAAATATTGCTAATTACCTATAAAGCCCTGAATGTTTTAGTACCTCAGTATTTGAGCGAGCTCTTATTGCATTATAGTCCTCCACATCCACGGTGCTCTTAAAACTCTGGCCATTTTACAATACCTAGAATATCAAAATCAACTGCGGGTGGCAGATCCTTCTCCTATTCTCCTACTGGCAGACGATCTGAATGAGTTCTACTGCAGGTTTGAAAAAACACCCCACACCCGCCCTGAACACCTCTCCACACAACCATTCAAACCTCCAGCAACCCCCCTCTCCCCCACACCTGCAATTCAGATCAGCGAAGAAGAGGTGCGCCAGGTCTTCCGGAAGCAGAAAAGGAAAAAAGCACCAGGCCCAGATTGTGTTACACCAGTCTGTCTAAAATCCTGTGCTGACCAGCTGGCCCCCATCTTCACACAGATCTTCAACAGATCACTGGAGCTGTGCAAAGTCCCTTCATGCTTCAAACTCTCCACCATCATCCCCATCCCAAAGAAATCCAAAATTACAGGACTTAATGACTACAGGCCTTTGGCTCTAACGTCTGTGGTCATGAAGTCTTTTGAAAAACTGGTGCAGGCCCACCTGAAGGACATCACTGGACCCTTGCTGGATCCTCTTCAGTTTGCCTACAGAGCAAACAGGTCTGTGTTTTTAAGCTGCATTAATTAGGAAAACCGGAACCGGGATCACTTCCTATAACACCCAATTTACTTGTTACATCGTTAGAAAAAAGGCATCTATGCTAATATTAGTCTGTTTCTTTCTTATTCCAAGGTCACCGTAGCCACCAGATCCAGTCTGTGTCCAGATCAGATGGTCACTGCAGTCACCCCTGGATCCAGTACGTATCCATCCCAGATGGTGGATCAGCACCTAGAGATGACCTCGACAGCCCTGAATCATTGTCTCCTAGACGGCCATTGGGACAAGACCACAGGAACCAAATGAGTCCTCTGCACAATCTGACTGTGTTGCAAACTAGAATTAAACTGCTGGTTTCGTCTGGCCAGAGGAGAACGGCACACTATTTTGACACACTATTTCCCTGTTTAATACTGTAAAGCTGCTTTGATTAAAGGAGTTCTAATAACTCTCACAAAATACAAATTTAGACACTTAAAATTCATTCTTGTAACTTGTGATCATTACAGGCACATAGCACTTGCTCTGTGTTGATTGTCTGTAGTGATGAACGGCATGTTGACACAGAAGCACTGGGAATTTTTCCCAAGTCTTTAGAGTCTGAGGATAGATATTCAACATACCAACTAAATGTCATTGGTAAGAGTAAGTCTGTCATAAGTCTGTGCTTGTCGTCAAATTGCAGGACCTTAAACCTGGAGTGCAACATGGTGAGGCTGGAGGAGCAGTCACGTCATGACATGTGCTTTTGTTAAAAATTCCATTAGTGACCACACCAAATAGAGTGCAAGTATCACAGTCAGAAATGGGGTGTGCTACCCATGGGATTCCTACTCCTACCGAAAGTGGATGTGGCATGCAAACGTTCTTTCCAGCAAACAAGGCATTTCTTGACATATTCATCAGCTCTAAGCATATGTTGTTTCTGGAGTCTATACTTTGCGCGATGTCCATGATGATTACTAGTATGGCAATCTTGATCATGTTGATGGATGACTGAAGTTCCCGTATGTGATTCTCTGCGTTGTGTATTTAATTTTTTCTTCCGTGACAGTTGGCTTGGTAGGGGGTCTAGTTGTCTTTCAGAGGTGGTGGCTTCATACACAGGTGATGAGGTCGGTGCGTATGGGTCTCGGGACAGCCATCAAGTGGTATCTGCACAGAGTAAGAAAGAAAACAAAAGATGACAGAGCAGTATTTGTTGTAAAAGACTGCAAACACTAGGGTTGTATCCTTTGTTCGATCTGAGTCTGCTATTGTTGTTCCTTCTTTCCCTATTTCTTGATTCCTGCAACACCTAAAGAACAGCGAGGTAAAGATGGACTAGTGGATGGGGAAGGCCTATGAGGGATTCTTCACCCAGGATTGGCCCCCGACGCCTGTTGCATTCGGTTCTTTCCTGGGCTCCTCACTGGTCCGTGTGTCCTATCCTATCCCTGTAGGTGGAGGAACAACTTTACAGTAGCATGGCATCAGCGGCATTCAAGAGCTTGTGTCAACCTTAGTGAAAATGGGCTGAGATAGGGCTCTTTGCTGAGAGGCTGAGAGGATATTAAGTGCTACCAGACACAGGCTGCCTAGAGGCAGAGCAACTTAGCATGTCTAAAAGAGTGGGGGTGGAAGCCAAAAACTGTGTGCGGTACAAATGGCTTTTTAGATCTTACATCATCTATCCAATGCACACACGGGGAGATGTCACATGAGGCTAAAAAACACAAATGACATTTCATCTCGCACAAGAAACTAAATTATCAGAAATGTCATGCTTCTCATAACCACTGTTGCTGAGTGAGGACTGAAAATTATTAAATAATTAGTTCATGTTCTGAAAAAAAAATCCAATAGTTCTTTCTAAAACTTCTTTCTTCAAAAAAAAAAAGGAATTGTGAATAATGTGCCGGTAATTCTTTCCATTCATTAGTAGCATCTAATGAATCATATATGTTCTTCCCTATAAATTGCTGTTTTGACTTATTGAATACATAATTGTTTTAAAACAAATAATGTTATTTTATGCTGTTACCAACATTTATTTTATTTTATTATTTATTTATTTACTTATTTATTCAACAGTTCTTTCTGGTTCTTGAATCTGTTTGGCTGATAGCCTTTTCGAGGCGTGCTCTATTCTTGTGATAACAGAACGCAAACAATTTCCCCATTTGTATCACTCATCTTGCAGTATTTCTTACAGCGAGTGTCACGGCAGATGCCCAAATCCACTATCATTTGTTTAGAAACTTCCTTGACTACTTGTCCTGTGAAGTGTGTACCTTGGTCTGAGTCAATGCAATCTGGT
>NW_015505971.1:825295-826227 GCF_001515645.1 Sinocyclocheilus grahami
GATTCAGTTAGACTTTGTGACATCAGCTGTGTAACTTCTGCTAACAACATGTCGTAGAGATGCATTTTGCTGATCAATGCTCTTCTAAATTCTGAAAAATGTGTGCATGCTGAGGGTAAGCTCTGGGATAGTCTCTCTATATCTTTAGGTTCTAGTGCTTTGGCAACAGTTTGTACTTGGACAACAGAAGAGTTGGGAGGAACACTTTCAATTCCCTCAAATCCCTGAGATCTTCTCGTAGCGCCACATACCTTCACTGAATCTACAGGCACATCAGTTACTGATTGGATGGCTACATCTGTTTCAAAGAAAGCTTGTAAGTCAGGATAATTGTTATCAGGCTGACTAACTTCTTCCACATCAGTTTTTTCTGCAGCTTTGTTGCGGTTCATTTTCTTAGTCAAAGAGGATACTCTAGCACGGAGCTCTTTACTCTGTTCCTCTAGCTTTAAGTTATGCTGAGACTGTTGTATAGCTAGCGCTAAACCAAATTCTCTGTGGCAGCAGATAATGCCTTTCACATTGTTCTTGCATATACATACTCCTAGTACCTTTTTACACTCATCTACAGACCAAGTCTTGTCAGGATGGATCTCATATTTCTGAGTTAGTTCTTGTCTAACTTTCTCAGTGACTATTAGGTTAATTTGCACTCCTAACAGTGATTTGAATTCGCTATCTGACCACAAAGGAGTCGCAAGACCACTTTTTTCAGTTGTGGGGATCAGTCTAGCATTCTTTCTAAACATTTTGTGAGTTTCTTTGTTACCACACAATCAAAACACTAAAACTTCTCTGATCAACAAAGAGTACGCTTGTTAACACATCAACTATTGTTAACCTTCCTTGGCAAGGCAGAGGATAACAAATTTACTAGCACTTTACATTAAACTTCCCTGCTTAAACAGAGGGTAACCAATTCTTCTCTGCCG
>NW_015505971.1:827476-828030 GCF_001515645.1 Sinocyclocheilus grahami
ACTTGAAATTTTCAACAACTTTTCACATCATAACTTTTTGCACCAAATAGTATCGATAAGTACCGGTATCGATAAGCGGTATCGGTATCAGTATCGATACAATGTAAACGATCCCTATCAATGAGGCATTTTTTTCCAGAAAAATTTATTTGGTAAACAATTGTGGAGTTGATTTAATATATTTAATAGTTCTCACTATAAAAACATGGGATTTGTGCCTGGAATGTTAAAAACATAACTGGAAGATCAATGTACCTCATTCATGGAAAGTTTCAGAGACATTAAAACGTATAAAAATGCATCAACATGATTCATTTTTTGTATAGTTATTGTTAACTTTCCACTGTTACATTAGGGTTCACTTTTATGTCCTTTCTTTTCACATTTCTCTCTGTGATTTCCTGAAAATAAATGTTTTTACTTTCATTTCAGAGTTGATTGAAGAAAACATGGGGAATGAAGAACTGAATGAAGAGGAGAAACATCATGGCAAAACTGGATAAAAACCCTTGAGTCGCTCTCAAACCAAACAGAAAGATTTAAAGAAAAGAAGA
>NW_015505971.1:828070-828530 GCF_001515645.1 Sinocyclocheilus grahami
ACAGCAACGGAACTACCACGTTCAAGATCCAGAAACACAGTAAGGACTTTGTTAAAATAGTCCATGTGATATCAGTGGTTCAACCATAATTTTATGAAGCTGCGGGAATACTTTTTGTGCACAAAGAAAACTAAAATAAAGGCTTTATTCAACAGTTTATTCTGCATTGTGGTACTCTTGTGAATGTGCATCAAAGACTGAAGAGAAGAAATTGTTGAATAAAGTTGTTATTTTTGTTTTTGTTATTTTTATTTCTTTTGTATTTTTGTGATTTTTGTTTATGAGAGTACCATGACGCATGTGTGGACATTACTCTGCTTGCAAACAAGGTATAGTGCATCCGGTTCTACATCAGAACGCTGGCTCCTGCATCAGCAGCACCACACGCATGTGTCGTGGTACTGTCATGAACGTGCATCTAAGACTGACAGGGAAGAGAAGAGAGTGCTGAAATAAGTTT
>NW_015505971.1:828540-828778 GCF_001515645.1 Sinocyclocheilus grahami
AAGAGGGTGAACAAGTAATGACAGAATTTTATTTTTTGGGGGAACTATCCCTTAATCATTAAAAGCCATTGCTATAGTATGAACAGCAGATATGGTTTAACAGTAATTAATTAATTACTGTAATTTTTACTGTTATTTACAGAGTTTAAAGTGTGAACGTTGCTAATGACTTACTGAGAGCATGGCACTCTCAGTGCAAATAGTTCCTAGTTAAACTAGATCATGGGTGGTTGTTGAA
>NW_015505971.1:828788-834709 GCF_001515645.1 Sinocyclocheilus grahami
TGAAAATTATGTACCAAACAATCTAATTAATTAATTAATTAATTACACCATGTTACACTCTGATTATTTATTTGCTAGATTGCATTTACATTTACACATGACATTCCAATTCCTTTTGTAACTGGTTAGAGATATAATAAAATGAGAAATGTAGTATAATTATCATTAACAACTTTGTCTGATAATGTGAAAATGCATGTAAATGTGTGGTTCATATCTGAATGAGAAGGTACCGTACCAATAATCTATTCACAAGACCTCACCTCTGCCTGTGGTTGATTGCTGCTTGGTTTATTTACGTTTTAAGTGTCAAATATATACACAAACACACATTTTAGATATGACATAATCATGTTATGTATTTCAGACTGTGCTCTGCAATGATTCAAGTGAACAAGCTGTTTTGAGCTTCCAGGTTATTCATGGAATTCTATTTTTGTTTCGGACTTAAAGTCAAATGTCACGTCCCAGCACATTTTGTAAAAGCAGCAGAGATGACAGACTATACTTGTGATTAAAGTAATGTGAGGTCATATTTTACTCTTTAGACATGTGGGGTTTACCCTGGCTTTTTGTTACTTTTCTATTTCTTGTGAAAATTATGTACCAAACAATCTAATTAATTAATTAATTAATTAATTAATTACACCATGTTACACTCTGATTATTTATTTGCTAGATTGCATTTACATTTACACATGACATTCCAATTCATTTTGTAACTGGTTAGAGATATAATAAAATGAGAAATGTAGTATAATTATCATTAACAACTTTGTCTGATAATGTGAAAATGCATGTAAATGTGTGGTTCATATCTGAATGAGAAGGTACCGTACCAATAATCTACAAATGTCTTTAATGCATATTTGAAAATGTATTTGCTTTTTTCTAGGAAAGCTATATTACAGGCAAAAATTTGTCTGTGTGTACTATCCTGACCTAGCAACATAAGTGAATACGGCGTAATTGTACTCCATACTGGTTGCAAATTATCTGGGCTCTGCAGATGTAGACTGCAAACAAAGATGGGGCCTTTTCCCCCACCCTCTGATTGTAATCAGCCCTGCCAATCTACAGCCTCTTGTTGTATTTTCAGCTTGAGAGTGCTCTTCTCTAATTGGTCTATTGCGTCCGGGAGACTGAGCTATGGATGACATTGAATTCATGGCTGCCAAAAGCAGCTGCCTTTTTTGTTTTCCCCAGTAATCTTCAATGAATTCTCAAATTCCATGTGCTACAAGAGCCAGTGTGGAGCAGAGCATGGCATCAGCGGCATTCAAGAGCTTGTGTCAACCTTAGTGAAAATGGGCTGAGATAGGGCTCTTTGCTGAGAGGCTGAGAGGATATTAAGTGCTACCAGACACAGGCTGCCTAGAGGCAGAGCAACTTAGCATGTCTAAAAGAGTGGGGGTGGAAGCCAAAAACTGTGTGCGGTACAAATGGCTTTTTAGATCTTACATCATCTATCCAATGCACACACGGGGAGATGTCACATGAGGCTAAAAAACACAAATGACATTTCATCTCGCACAAGAAACTAAATTATCAGAAATGTCATGCTTCTCATAACCACTGTTGCTGAGTGAGGACTGAAAATTATTAAATAATTAGTTCATGTTCTGAAAAAAAAATCCAATAGTTCTTTCTAAAACTTTCTTCAAAAAAAAAAAGGAATTGTGAATAATGTGCCGGTAATTCTTTCCATTCATTAGTAGCATCTAATGAATCATATATGTTCTTCCCTATAAATTGCTGTTTTGACTTATTGAATAGATAATTGTTTTAAAACAAATAATGTTATTTTATGCTGTTACCAACATTTATTTTATTTTATTATTTATTTATTTACTTATTTATTCAACAGTTCTTTCTGGTTCTTGAATCTGTTTGGCTGATAGCCTTTTCGAGGCGTGCTCTATTCTTGTGATAACAGAACGCAAACAATTTCCCCATTTGTATCACTCATCTTGCAGTATTTCTTACAGCGAGTGTCACGGCAGATGCCCAAATCCACTATCATTTTATAAATAATAATGTTTTTGTGTCATGAAATGTAGTTTTAAGAGTTTTTTAGGCATGATTGTAGTTTAGACTTCAAATATGTGGTTTATTAATAAAGATAACTGTAATGAATTCAGTCCACTGGAGGCGAGCTTAGTGAAGAACCCATGTGCAGTTTATTTATAGATGTGATCCAAAATACAAACATAAACTGAGACTAGAGACATAGACTTGACTTGACGAGGCATGAACAGACTTGACTAGGCATAAAACAAACTAGACTCACCAGCAGCAGGTTACATTATCAATACAAGACGAAAGACAATGGCAACATGATGGCTACTTATAGCAAACAATACAGCCCAACCAAAACAACCAACCAATGAGAGACAGGACACATGACTAAGACTACCAATCAGAACATGACACAATGAACAAGAGAACCAATGGCATGAATACATGAGGGCAAGGGAAGCATGACACAAACAGGGACCATGACTAAACTCCAAAATAAAAGACATGAAAACATGAACACGAAACCAAACCCAAAACAGGCGTGACAGATCCCCCCTCAATGGGCGGCTCCTGACGCCCAAATGTAACACCCACCCCAACCCAAAGAAAACTCAAAAAGTCCAGGAGGGTGGTGGAGTGGAGGCGGACCAGGGGGAGGGATGGAGGGCCAGGCCCATGCAGGGGAACAGGTTCAGAATCATGGCCTGGACCATGAGGCAGTGGGCAAGACCATGGAGCAATGGTGGGCCTAGACCGTGAGGCAATGGTAGAACTAGGCTGTGGAGCAGTGGCGGGCCTCAGGCATGGAGCAACGGTGGGCCTGGGCCATGGAGACTTGGAGGACCTGGACCGTGGAGCAGAGGCAGACAATGGAGCAGAGACCACCAGGTCCGATTCAGAGGAGCATAGGGCAATGGTGGAGCTGACACAGCAGGGAGCCATGGCGGAGCAGGCAGAGCAGGGAGCCATGGTGGAGCAGGCAGAACAGGCAGCCATGGCGGTGCAGGCAGAACAAGGCGGCCAGGTGGTGACGGCAGAGCAGGAAGTCATGGCAGAGCAGCGACATGGACAGACCACTTGACTGTGATAGAACAAGCAGAGAGTTCTTGAATGACCTCCTTGGCCGTGAAAGGACAAACAGTGAGTTCATGAACGGCCTCCATGGCCATAACAGGACAGGCAGTGAATTCATGGATGGCCTTCTTAGTCATGACAGGGCAGACTGTGAGTTCGTAAACGGCCTCCTTGGCCGTGGCAGGACAGACAGTGAATTCATGAACGGCCTCCATGGCCGTAACAGGACAGGCAGTGAATTCATGGACGGCCTTCTTAGTCATGACGGGGTAGATAGTGAGTTTGTGAACGACCTCTGTGGCCGTGACAAGTCAGTCTGTGAGTTCGTGAACGGCCTCCTTGGCCATAGCAGGACAGGCAGTGAGTTCGTGAACGGCCTCCGTGGCCGTGACAAGACAGTCTGTGAGTTCAGAAGTGGATGCCACCACCTCAGGAGGTTCGGAAGCGGATGCTGCCCCCTCTGGAGGTTCGGAAGCGGATTCATGCACAGGAAAGGCCCCTGGAGCAGACTCGTGGATAGGAGAGGCCTCTGAGACAGACTCATAGGCAGGAGAGGCCACTGGGGCAGATTCATGGACAGGAAAGGCCTCAGGAGCAGATTCATGGACAGGAGAGGCCTCTTGAGAGCAGTGTACAGCCCACATGCTTAAAATGGTGACCGCCATTACAGTAACGGCAGCAGAGGGCGGCAGGACCTCTAGGATGGTTGGGCTTGAGAGCACTGATGTTATGGGGATACCAGCAGCTCGCACGACATCAGAGATGGGTCCATCACACTAGCATTCAGACCTTTCAGTCCAAGCCCAAGCTCCGCGTCCGACTCAGGCATGGCCGGGGACTCAGGCGTGGCGACCATCTTGGCTGGGGACTCAGGCATGGCGGCCATCTTGGCCGGGGACTCAGGCATGGCGGCCATCTTGGCCATGGAGTGAGCAGACTGTGAAATGGCGGCCATGATGGGACGAGGCTCTGAAATGGTGGCCATGTTTAGAAGAATCTCTTTAGGTGCCGGCATGACATGAGCAAGCTCTGGCTTGGCAGACATGACCTGATCAGGTTTTAACATGGTGGACATGACATGAGTAAACTTTGACTTAACTGACATGGTGTGAGCAGGTCCTGGAGTAGCAGACATGGCATTAGCAGGCTCTGGCTTGGCAGACAAGACGTTAGCAGGCTTTGGTGTAGCAGACGTGACGTGAGCAGGCTTTGGCTTGGCAGGCATGAAGTGAGCTGACCCTGGAGTAGCAGGCATGACGTGAACAACTCCAGACATGACGGTTGGGATGTGAAGAGGCTCTGGTGTGGTGGGCACTGTAGTATTGCGGGGCTCCTTATCCGCAAAACCCACAGTGTACGATGAGCCGCACAACAGCAGAGCATGATCAATGTATTGTTCCAGAGACCAGTTTATTTTCCCTCCAGGTAGCTGGAAACGAATGGGTTCATTAAGACCCACCCGAAAGATGTCCTTAAGGGCCACATCATTGAAATCCACTTGGTTGCAGAGTACACAAAAGTCCTGAACATAATCCTCAATAGCCTGACCACCTTGACGAAGGCGGAGGAGACAAACAACTGCTGGGTTCATTTTAACGCTCTTGTATTCTGTAATGAATTCAGTCCACTGGAGGCGAGCGTAGTGAAGAACCCATGTGCAGTTTATTTATAGACGTGATCCAAAATACAAACATAAACCGAGACTAGAGACACAGACTTGACTTGACGAGGCATGAACAGACTTGACTAGGCATAAAACAAACTAGACACACCAACAGCAGGTTACATAATCAATACAAGACGAGAGACAATGGCAATATGATGGCTACTTATAGCAAACAAAACAGCCCAACCAATGAGAAACAGGACACATGACTAAGACTACCAATCAGAACATGACACAATGAACAAGAGAACCAATGGCATGAATACATGAGGGCAAGGGAAGCACGACACAAACAGGGACCATGACTAAACTCCAAAATAAAAGACATGAAAACATGAACATGAAACCAAACCCAAAACAGGCATGACAATAACATCTATTTGAAATTTTGCTTCAATGTTTCTGGAGATGTGAGCTCCAGGACATCAGTGGCTGTTTAGTGCTCATAAATCCGCAGAGAGCGCCTCACCTCGGTCAGATCTTCTGGAATTTACCGCTGGCTCTAATGTCTCTATAGTGATTAAACATGAGATATAATTTATTTTGGGTAAATCTCGCGGTCTTTGGTCTCGTTAATCTATTATTTGTTCCAGAGCAAATAGTTTTGGCTGAAGGCAAAATCTCATCACGTTATATCTTATATAATTTTAATGCTATTTAAAGGCTGTTGTTGTTGTTTATTAAATATTATTATTCAATAAATAATAGTAGTATTTAATAATAATATTTAATTTTAGAGAAACTGTTTTTGTGTTTGTGATGGTGATTTTAGTTACACTGCAAAGGTTGGTCTGCACACTGAAGTCTTTTATTTGAATTAAAATGGGATAAAAAAATAACAAATGTTCAGCTATCTTCCTTCATCAGTTACATTATTCCACCATTAGATGACAAGAGACTGTTTTATGAGTAGTCAGCAGTAAAGACTTTTATATTAAAAGAGACACGGAACAAAGAAGTAAACAAGGAAGTTATTTTTATTTTTAACAACACCTTGCAAGAGGCAGCCGACAAATGCACTGAGCAGTGTTGTCATTGGAAATCACCCTTAACAGATATCATCTCATATACACTACTGCTCAAAAGTTTGGGATCAGTAAGGCTTGTGATGTTTTTTTAAGAAGTCTCTTATGCTCCTCAAGGCTACATTTATTTGATCAAA
>NW_015505971.1:835487-835742 GCF_001515645.1 Sinocyclocheilus grahami
CTCATGATGAAATAAATGTTTTTCTCCAATGTATGCTGGCCACAAATTATTGGCACCCCTAGAATTTCTTATGAGTAAACTATCTGTGAAGTATATTCCCAGTCATATTTACAGTTTTTAGCACATCGGGGTGACTAGAGCATGAAACTGTCCAACCATGACTTCTGTTTCACAGGATTATAAATATGAGGAACACAAGGGCAAAATTATCTTAATCATCCATCACAAGGAGTAAAACCAAAGAATATAGTTCTG
>NW_015505971.1:836295-837247 GCF_001515645.1 Sinocyclocheilus grahami
TGGAAGCTAACCCACCAGATGGGTTTAGTGCAAACAGGGATAAAATGTATCCCATGCCCACGGTTAAATATACTGCTGGATTTTTAATGTTGTTTTACTGCCAGATGCATAGCTTCATGGATTCTATCAAATACCAACAGATAAAAAACCTAAACCTGACTGCCTCTGTTAGAAATCTTATAATGGGCCATGATTGGATCTTCCATCAGGACAATAATCCAAAACAAACATGAAAATCAACACAAAAATGGGTCACTGGGCACAAAATGAAGCTTCTGCCATGGCCTGAACCCTATAGAAAAGGAGTGTGTTGAACAGAAGAGAAGAAGCACCAACATGGAGCTGTGTATCTGAAGGATCTGGAGAGATTCTGGATGAAGGAATGCTCTCTGATCTCGTATCAGGTCTTCTCCAATCTCTTCAGGCATTATAGGAGAAAACTCAGAGCTGCTATCTTGGGAAAAGGACGTTGCAATAATTGGGTGCCAATATGAACTGGAGAAAGCATTTATTTCACAATGAGATTTTCATCCCATTTTCAATTATTTTACTTCAATGATAGATTAGAATTTTGTCAATTATTTGTATGAAAGATCAAAAGGATAAACAATGTAGATTTATTTTCACAGCCGCCTTTGCTCATATTTACCAAGGATGCCAATATTAGTGGAGGGAACTGTGTATTGTAGCGTCTGCGTAGGATCATGCATGAGCGTTGGACTTTATGGCTTAAGAGACCCCTTTTAGCCTTTTGACATTTGCATATAAATTACAGTTCTGGTCAGAGACTTTACGTTCGTATAGGGGTTTTAAATTGCCAGATGGTTCTTCGCCGTCAAGAAGATTCGAACCAGCCCCCACTATCATCCCCCAATCTGATTTCAAACACATTCCCAAAGAGCTGTAAATGGCCAAACTAACACACACACACACACACAAGCTAACACACACA
>NW_015505971.1:841801-845539 GCF_001515645.1 Sinocyclocheilus grahami
GGCAAATTCATAGATACTAAACAAGGTAAGATTACATATAGTGAAAAGGGATGATCAGGAATGGGTTCCCTCACAAGCATGCCTAAAATAGTCTAAAAATATCAAAGACAAAATACACGATGACAATAATATACCCAATGACCTGAAGGATACACTGTTCATTCAAAGAAAGGTTTTCCTATGAATTAATTAGTAGAAAAGTTCATTCCTTGTGGATTTTCCTTATGGGCAAGGAAGGGGATTTTCTTCACCTAAATTCCAGGAGGTCGTAAATGGATCGGGTGTCAGGGTTACCATGGAATCAGGGGCCTGTTCCTGGGGTGTTACAGAGTATTTGTTAAATCTAGCTAACAAAATATATATTGTGTGTTTGGGTGGTCCAGACGCTACAGTTCATATAATACCCGAGTCTCGCTTTCTTTATTTTATTATTTGAAAAGTGTTTAGGCGAACCCAAGGCGTAAGCTCGGTCACACTAACACAGTCTCGGGTTCAGTTGTGCGAGCACAGGGATCTGGTGCTTCGGCACCTCAGCCAGTTGGGTCTTCGGGTCAACTGGGAAAAGAGCAAACTCTCCCTGATGCAAAGGATCTCTTTTCTCGGTATGGAGTTGGATTCGATCGAACAGACAGCACGCCTCACAGAAGAATGTGCGCGGTCGGTGCTGAACTGCTTGAATTCGTTCAAGGGCAGGACAGCGGTCTCACTGAAACTGTTTCAGAGGCTCCTGGGGCATATGGCAGCTGCAGCAGCAGTTACGCCACTGGGGCTGCTTCATATGAGACCGCTCCAGCACTGGCTTTATGGCCGAGTCTCGAGGTGGGCGTGGCAGCGTGGCACTCACCGGGTCCAAGTTACACCGGCCTGTCGCCAAACCCTCCCCCCGTGGTCAGACCTTAAGTTTCTTCGGGCAGGAGTGCCCCTAGAACAGGTCTCCAGGGAACTGCACGCATTTTCGGTCGGCAATTCGTGCCTAGAGTTTGGGCCAGCTGACTCTCAGGTAATCTTGAGGCCACGGCCCGGCTATGTGGCCAAGGTTCCCACTACTTCCTTCAGGGATCAGGTGGTGAGCCTGCAAGCGCTGCCCCCCCAGGGGGCAGACCCAGCTCTAGCTTTGCAAAAAAAAGTTTTAAATGCTGCTTATTGCTATCTATGAACTATCAGAGTTTTGAAGCCCAAGTGATGATGTTGGACTATAAGAAACCGGTGCTTTGTGTAAATGTTTATCGTGCACCTAAATATCACAAAGACTTCATTGAAGAACTTTCAGATATTTTGTCTCATATTGAATTAATGTCTGATTCCATTTTAATTGTTGGAGGTTTTAATGTACATGTTTGCTGCCCAGGAGAACCCATGGTAGCTGAGTTCTTAGAAATGTTGGACTATTTTAACTTGATTCAATCTGTTAAGAGAAGCACTCATGGCCATTCTCTGGACCTTGTTCTGTCATTAGGAATTTATCTCATGTCACATAGTTTTTCTGACCATTCTCCGGTGGAATTTAACGTGAATCTCCCAAGTGTATGTCCAACTGCTCCTCTGTCTATGGTATATTCCCCTACAGTCACCCCACTTACAGCATCAGAAATCTTTTGTTGATCCAGATGAGTTGATTATTTAATTATGATTACTTACGATTGTTTAATTCTGTTTGGATGAATATTATGGACTCCATTGCTGCATATAAAATGAAGGAAAGAAGAGCCAAAACACAACCTTGGCTAAATTAACAGACTTAAACGGGAATGTAGAAGAGCAGAAAGGAGGTGGAGGAAAGATAGGTTGGAAGTTTTCCTGCAAATGCTAAGGCATAGTCTGTCAAAATACCAAACAACTGTAAAGTATGACAGAGCAAGTTACATTGCTAATAATCCACCATGTGAGCTTTTTGCTGTTATAAATAGACTGATGTGTCCAGTATAAAACCTAGCTTGACCTCATTGTCAACAACGTGTAATTAAGTGCAATGTGCAAATAAAGTTTTTTTTAAAGAAAATAAATGGAATCAGAGCAAGTTTTTCACCTATGACTGCTAACCCAGTGGCAACAGATATACCTGGAATGCATTCTTTAAGTCAGTTTGAACTGGTGTCTCTCTGACATTAGAGATGCCATGCTCCACTTAAAGCGATCATTCTGCCCCAGTGATGCAGTTTCGCTCTGCATTCTCAAACAAGGTGTCGATATTGTTAGTCCAAGTATTTTATCTATTATTAATAGTAGACTCCAGAATGGTATTGTACCACTTTGTCTTAAGCAACTATTGTTGAAAAATCTTAAAAAGCCAAGTCTGGACCCATATGACTTGAAAAGCTATCAGCCAATTTCAAAATTGCCTAGCTTGTCTAAGGTACTTTAAAAAGTTGTGTTGAAACAATTATCCACATTCTTAACAAATATTAATATTTTAGATATATTCCAGTCTGGTTTTTGGGGTGGGCATAGCACAGAATCAGCCCTTTTAAGGGTTGTTAATGATCTTCTTTTAATCGTGGATGCCGGTAATCATGCAGCAATAATTTTAGTGGATCTGTCAGCAGCCTTTGATACCATTGATCACCGGATCCTTCTGTCTCATTTAAAGCAGTTTGTTGGCATTCAGGGGACGGTCTTAAAATGGTTTGCCTGTTATTTGGATTGTAGATCCTTTTCAGGGAAGATTGCTATTTCTCTGCTTCAGCATCTATTACCTGTGGGGTCCCACATAGGTCCATCTAGGGTCCAGTCCTGTTTTCAGTGTACATGCTCCCATTGGGAATTATCTTTAGGAAGCATTGTATTTCTTACCATCTGTATGCGGATGACACACACGTCTATATGCCGCTGAGACCTAGTAGTAAGGATCCCAATGCTACACTCCTCAGATTTCTGGAGGAAGTAAAGCTGTGGATGGCTGAGAATCTTGTTTGACTGAATGAAAACAAAACTGAAATTATTATTATTATTTTTGGTCATACAGTTTGTAGCCAGATGGTAAATGATAACTTAGGCCCATGGAAAGGGTATATACAGGATCAAGTAAAGAATTTGGGAGTCATTTTTTATTAATCTCTTATATTTGATCGACAGATAAAGACGGTGGTTCGTAATTGTTTCTTCTATTTAAGGGCAATAGCATAATTGAAGCCAATTTTGTCAGTCAATGACCTTGGAAAATGTTGTCCATGCCTATATTTCTTCCCATTTAGATTATTCTAGTGCTCTTAATGTAGGTACTTGCCAATCATGTGCTGCTCACTTGCATCAATCATGATAATGATTGCTAGGAAAGCTGATCATGTTACCCCTTTGTTAGCATCTTTAGGATGGATACCAGTACAATTTAGGATACAATATAATATTTTGATATATGTTTTTAAAGCACTCCACGGAATGGCACCAGAATACTTAGCTGAGCTTATTAAGCCCCCAAGCGCATCTCAAATTGAAGGGTGATCGTGCTTTCTCCATCGCTGTCCCAAGGCTATGGAACAATCTGCCATTGGATGTTAGATCTTCCTTGCTTTTAAGGATCGTTTAAAATTTATATTAATATTTGTATTTTCTGGCTTTTTGGTACATTGGTATATTGATGTTTTCTTGTTTGTCTCATTGTTCTTCTTCTTTCCTGTGTAATGAACATCACTTTGGAGCTACTGTGTAGCCTGTAAGGTGCTATATAAATAAATAAACAAAACGAAACCAATAGCATTGCATTCAATCCTCCACCAACGGCATCCCTCACCGTGTCGCAGG
>NW_015505971.1:845746-846751 GCF_001515645.1 Sinocyclocheilus grahami
CGAGACCACACACTTTTGATTGTAGGGATGATTTCTCAATGACACGAGATCTCATGGAGACTCGCAAGATCAAACGTGACTAGACAAGAAAAACAAATGGAGAACAATCAACGTCATCAGCTGGTTCTCCCGGTGCATGTTCTGTTTCACGTGAAAAACAAAGTATAAAAAAGAATATGGGTGATGTATTCTGTTTTCGTAGCATTTTTGTGGTGTAAATCGGGCTTAAAATCAGCCTTAAAATCCTGTTTGTCCAGCTCTACCTTTAATCCCAATCTCACAAAGTTTAACATTAAAACAGCTATATCCATATCACTTCTGTTGTCACATCTTTTTAAGTAAGATGTTCAGATTTTTGGCAAAAATAACAGTTCATCCTAGATAATTTACCTGAAACAGTCTGTTTTCACAATCTGTTCTGTGAGGAGTAGAACATGCACCGATAGAGAGGCATTTTCATTGGCTGCAGCCTGAAGGTATTATGGCCAATCACAAAAGCTGACATTGAGCAGCTAACCATAGACACAAATATCAGGCTACCTTTTACTACATTTATATGCGGAACTACATTTATGTGTGGCTATTGAGTGAATAAAATCCCTTACCAATCCCTACCCATTTGGAAATGGAACACCGTCCCTCCTCGAAATTCACTCCCCGGACTCCTCATATTATTGGTCTTTATCATCTACTGTAAAGGTTTTAATGGTTCAGCAGTATTGTTTCCAAAGAGTAAACGTTCTTCCAGTCTCACTACAGGCATTCCTTTAGGTACTGTAACTGAATTTTAAGGTTTTGGATTCTGTATACCATATAAGGCAGCAAACGCTAAAGAGTAAAAGCTATGTGTTGTTATTTGGCCGTGAGCATTTCTTGCATTTTTCTTAAACACAAAAGACTGGAGATTTATAGGCAGTAGGGAAATGCCGGTATCAAATGTTCATGTTGTGATTAATTACTAATGCTTTTATCATGGTATATGGTATTATCATGATATTGAAATTT
>NW_015505971.1:849782-850676 GCF_001515645.1 Sinocyclocheilus grahami
CCACATACGCTGTTTTTAACAGTGACTTTGTGTGAAACAGTTCTCCTTCCAAGTCTTGTCTGGTGGCTTTTTCCAAGCAGCTCTCAGTGTCCAGCAGATGTTAGAGCCTCCTGAAGACTGGCGATTTCCTTCTGTTGCACCATTCTGTAAGGTTCCTTGCATCTGTTCTGTGCTTTCTCTCGTTGAGCAGGTGTCAGTTCCCTGTAGAACTCTGTGACTTGCAGGTTCAGTTCATTTACCTCCTGTCTGAGGCCCTTGAGGGTGTGGGCCAAGGAGAAGGTGATGCTGGTCAGCTCCTGGTTGTCCAGGCTTGGTGTCAGGTGTCCACTTGTATCGCAGTCTCGCTATTCCTTTCTCTGCCGTTGCAGGTCGTTGGCTGCTTTGTGCTGAAGGATGTCCATCACAGTGCTCTGCTGTGTTTCCAGGTGGTCCTGGTGAGCTGGCAGGGCTGGATGTCTGTCGAGTGTCTGCAACATACTGGAACACTTGTGAGAACACCAGAGATAGAGAGAGAGGCAGAAGGCAAATGCAAGTACGTACAGAGGTGTTAAGCTATCTGTATGGGGAATGGCTGTGTAGGCTGTGTAAGGTGTGAATAGATGGTGAGGGGCAGCTAGTGATGTAGGGTGCTATGTTTTTGTGTTTGTGAACACAAATAGTGAGTTTGAGTAACTTTGTTGATGGGGCTGAAAGCAGGGGTCAGCTAATGACCAGGTTATACATGGGGTCAAACAATTACTCAAAGCACTGATGGTTCACAGGTTTGTTACTATGAAGGTACCAAATTAAAAAAAAATTGAAATAAAATCAGGAAGAGACGGAGAGAGAAGGAAAGGCATTCCTTATTTCATTTAAGCTAGGAGATACGACTAAGCAGTTGTCACCTGTTAAAAG
>NW_015505971.1:850686-851925 GCF_001515645.1 Sinocyclocheilus grahami
AAAACAAAAAGGTCCTAATAGCTGTAGGAAACTAAAAGGAAAAAAATTAATAAATTGATTTAATTAAATCTCAGATTTAATTAAAATCAACTTATCTGAATTAGTACATTCAAGCTATACAAATGTAAATTAATGAAATAAAATCAAAGAGAAGTAGAATAAAGTCAAAATAAAAATAACACAAATAAAACCAAAGGAGGGACCGACCTAGCTGAATCCAAACAGAAGGTGATAACACAAACAGGAAGTGAAACCAGGAGTAAGGGGGAGAGAGAAAGAGGAGTGGTATGAAAGTTACACTCACTATCTAAATGTTAGTCAGATGGTAACAGCAAGGAGTTGAGGTAGAGGGCTTAGCTCATGTGTCTGTATGGCTGCTAAAGAGTTAGCGTTGGCTACACACAGTTGTTTGTTTACACAAAGGTCTGTGATGTGTGTGCTGTTATCAGATTTAGCTGGAAGAGCCTGCTCGACCTCCAGGGGACAGACGTTACTAAGAGACCGATGCAAGCTTACAACACCTGCAAGTGGAGCAAAACGTGCGCTGCTGTAAATATGCATGGGAAACTTAAGCGCAGTCAGTTATGACGTGTCGCATACAACGTCATTCACAAATCAAAACCGCACATTCACTTCACAGACAATGGCGAATTACTAGTTAGCTAGGCTAGAATTACACCATTAATTCGCTATTCAATTGCATCACCTTAATGACTACAATGATACGCAATAGATACAGGAAGGCCTTAATTTAGGGAGATGAGGAACATCGCTAAAATCACTATTAAAAGTAAATATCCTGCAGCGAGATTTCTTCGTTGCCCAGTTTTACAGTTTTTCTCGATTGCTTAAACAGATTTCTTGAAATTATGACTCCTTTTCTTGAAACTCTAAACACAAATCCATAACGTCTCACCCAATTCCCCATACTTCCTATTTTCAGGTAAAAATGAAGCTCTCCACTCAAAACTATTCAATCTCGCTGAAAAAAAACAAACTTCGCCCTCAGACATGACACACAAGCCCTCAGAAACACACACAACAACATAGTCTTACATGCTAGTGAGATCAATTCATAACACTGTTGCAAAAACCTTCTTTTGGCAATCAGGTATCATTGTACAGCTCTGTAGCGGATTAGCTCATGGGGAAATATGAATAATTAACCATAACTAGTTATAATTAATTATTCATATTTTAGATCCACTGTAGATATTTAGCTGACCACTCAGGGTCAAC
>NW_015505971.1:852178-852973 GCF_001515645.1 Sinocyclocheilus grahami
AATAGTATTTTAATTACACTGCTGTAAAGAGATCTTACAGTACAGTAGATGAAAAGCACTAGAAAGGAAAAGGTAAAATACCAAAGAATTGCATATGAACACAACAGAATATAGAATCATCTCTTAGTTCTGCAAAAATACAGTACATGTAAGAAGTACTGTACTTGGCTACAAATCAGTTCAGCAGTTATGAATTTGAGAGTGTACAAATTGTTCTTCAGTATTTACTGTACTGTACATGCATATAAAAAGTACAAGTTCTCTCGTCTGAAGTACTGCTACTGTTCTGTCATTATATTTTATCTGTAAATAGTATTGAAAGCCTGTAGATGAGCCTGTAGGCCAGCTGTCCTCATGCACAAGAACATGATCAACTATAGTTGTGCCAGTAGAGCCGTTTGTGCCAGGATGGGGAGAAAGGTATTGTAATAATGTAAATTATGTGAAATATAATGCATTTTTTGAACCACCAAGCATGAGAGCATGTTCTAGTACACCCCCAAAACAAAATCAAGACTTTGTAAAAGAGCATAATAGGACCCCTTTAAAAAAACACAACTCTTAGTTCATGTTAGCTCATTAAATAACACAGTTGCAACTTTTTTATTTTAACGTGTTATTAAATATTGGAATTACCTAAGATTACACTCTTAAAATTGCTGGGTTAAATACAACCCAGTGCTGGGTGAAATATGTACAAATCCAGCAATTGGGTTGTCCATATTTCACCCAGTAATGGGTTGTATTTATCCCAGCATTTTTTAGAGTATAATGAATGTTTAGAATAATTTTTGA
>NW_015505971.1:852983-853375 GCF_001515645.1 Sinocyclocheilus grahami
AATATCTAGGGCATGTTGTAGTCCAGATTAAAATGTAAAAAAGTTAGAAAAGAAATATCCTATTAAGTCTAAATATTGAAGTATTTGGCACTGTGATGAAAACCATAGCAAATACAAAAATCTGAATGGCTATTTAAATAATTTAATGCATTTCAGAAACAGAAAGTAACAGCTGCTTTGTTATGGGCTTTCCGGGGTAACGGCTGCATTTCTGCTGTTCAGCGCATTCTGTCAGAGAGTGAATGTGCTTTTATCCAGAGCGTCTCTCACGCACTCTGCCATGCGCTTCTCATCTGTGCTTGTTTACATCAGAGTTCCCATGCATCTTTCACGCAACATACAGCGGGGTTGTGCATTGTGACCAGTTGATGGGAAAAGTATTCTTAAAATGC
>NW_015505972.1:0-690 GCF_001515645.1 Sinocyclocheilus grahami
ACACACACACACACACACACACACACACAAATTCACAAAAACTTGGAAATGGTATTTACTGCTTCTTTACAAATATGTTCTGCTGCATCATACAGGATTACTTGCAAAACACATGAACAAGATTACATGTTACTAGTTAGTTTAATTATTTTTAAGTACTTAAATGCATTTGAAATTAAGAGAATAATAAATAAGACAGAAGTCATCACACAGTACATGACAAAAAAAACTAAACAAAACAAAAATGACCAATGTGAGTGAAACCAACACAGTGATACTGTCTCCTTGTTTATTTCGTCATCCTGGCATAAATACTCGCATAAAAATCCATAAAAAATTGCCCAAATTTTGCAAACAGAAGAGGATTTTAAGGCTGTTTGATACAAAAGTATTTAGATTGTTCCTTCTTTAAACAAAGGTAATTTTTGATGTTTTTATATGGGTCATTTATTTCAGATGCCAATGCCACTGATGTTTCCAAAGACTCCATCTGTTTCTTCTCCACCTTGGAAAATGCATCCAGATTAAATGTCTCTACAGTTTCAATAGATCTTCTTCGATCCTGCTCCAGTGGTTTGATTCTTGTGATGGCAAACTCTCTCTTGTCTGTTTTATCAGTTGTTTTTCTTCTTATGTTTAAGTTCTGTATGTAATCCTGGACCCATGTCTTCTACTGGAGAAGAGCAAATT
>NW_015505972.1:5847-14368 GCF_001515645.1 Sinocyclocheilus grahami
ATCATTTAGTATAGAAACTATAAAATATATTTCCTGCCTTATTCTATGATAAAAATGAGGAAAAGGTGTTCGTAGTAGCCTTTTCAAGCCAACCATAAAATTGTCATTAGGAAAATATTAAACAAAAATATTATAGCCCCTTGCTGCAGCTAATGTTACACACAGCAATATAAACAACAGCTGTGCATGCTCCCTTCACATCGTTCTTGTAAAATAATAATAATTTAATAATATAAGTATACAAGCACAACGCTCCGCTGAGAACTCCACTTACCAGCAGCCGCGGATGTTATTGAAGGTATCCTGGTAGTGCGCTAAATTACTAACATGAGGATCATCCTGGATGAGATTATCAGGTGAAAGGTCATAATATGGATAATTTTATTTACGGCTGAATTATTAATCATTAATTTTACTAATAGTTCGATTGGGTAGGCCTTCACAAAAGGGCGTTTAATAAAAAAAAAATGCCTTGACAAAAGGCAAAGGGGCAGGTGCTCAAGCATCAACAGAATGATTATTGCAACACAATTCACTCATTAATGATTAGGCTACCTTGTGAAACAACTGACTGGGTGGGCCTGTCTGACAGGTGGATGGGCCCGTAGCTACGCGACTGCTTAAACATCTCAGTCACGGCGGCTACGGAAAAAATAAACAAGGAACGGCTGAAATCCAGTGATCATATATATATGATAACCACCATGTCACATAGCAGTGCTTTGGGCGACCCGAGTTCCACCAAGAAGTCCTTTTCCGATCACTTTACACTGTCTTCCTCCATTTTAATACTTTCCTATCTAACACACACACACACACACACACACACACACAAATTCACAAAAACTTGGAAATGGTATTTACTGCTTCTTTACAAATATGTTCTGCTGCATCATACAGGATTACTTGCAAAACACATGAATAAATTTCTGCGGAAGGTCCCCTAAATATGTGTTTTGCCAGTGTGCTACTTGGATCTGAACAAATAGTTTTATTTTTTTTGGTTCGGAACCTGTAATAACAACAACAACACTTTTTAGCTCATTGTTTAATTATCCACCCATTTATTACAGAATCTGTGTAAAACTTCATATTGTAATATAGATTATAATAATTCTGTACTTGCCTTATAGCTCTGATAGGACATAGCGGTCGATTTTGTATTGTATAACTCACAATGTTTTCAGCTGGTATTATGGTGTTTGACACAGTAAGACAGCAGGGAAATGGACGTCCATCACCTATTGGAGAAGAACATTGTTGTATTCAGCTAAGCAATCATTACATTCACAGTATAAGATGTACACACTTATGCACTCTCATAAAAACACAATGCAAGCTCAACTTGTCTACATTTCAGTTGAGTGAAAGTTACTGAGGCCAAACCACAACATTTATCTAAAGAATTTCAATGGTCAAATCTCACCATACACTGCTTTCATCCACCGTAAAGAAGACAAAAAAACCATAAACAAAGTGAACTTCATCTTGTTCTGTTGCTCACTTCAAATTACAGTACACTGCTGGGCTGAAAGGTTTCTGCTGAGGGAGGTCTTTCAAAAGTGCATTGGCACTTGTCATTCAGGTAAATAACTGCTGCTTGCAAAAACAATTAATAAATAACAATTAATAAATAACAATTATATAACATTACCAGTCACAGACACAGAGTTTACATTTAAAATGTAAGCCTAGCTTAAAAAAAAAAATAGAAAGAAAAATATGTAGAATGTATTTTATTTAAAAAAAAAAAACATTTAGCACAACATTTCCCACAGTTTTTGTCCTCACACTTCTTGTTCTTCCCTTTTACCATCTGATCTCATTTCTTTGGAACCCTTATATGAGACATTTGTGGTTGTCTTTGGCTTTTCTGTTTACTCTTCTGTCTTGTTGTCACTCTGTTCCATTGGCTATTTAGTGGAAGCTCTGTTGCTGTCACTGGATCTGCCCTTCTTCTGCTCCTCTCCGCTGATGCGCCTTCTGCAGGTACAGGATCCTGCTCTCTGAGCTTCATCTTTGCTTCATCCACCTTCCGCATGGCTCTCTTTGTCCAGCCACTGTTAGGATCAGAACAGAGTCTTTTCCCAGATACAGTCTGGATCCTGGAAAGGAAGGACGCTTTCTGATTAGTGCTCATTTTAGCGGATTTATCCCTTTTCTGGATCTTTTTATGTACTTCTAGCATAGATAACTTCATTTTAAAATATTTCTATTGTCTTTATTGCAATTTATGTATTTCTAGCAAAGTCAAGCAGACAGTCTAGTTTATCTTATGACTTTGTCCTATTAGGGACTTACTTACACAACTGCTGTTATGGGACATAATACTTTAGTTTGTATTCTGTAACTAAATACTTTGTCCAAAGGCAGTCTGCTGCGTCCTAGTTTGAGGCAACAATTCACTGGAGGTCCATCTGTACATGTAAACACAATAATAACAAATTAATCTCAATGGTTGATTATTTATAGTTCATACGTCATGTTGATCGAATGGTTTAGTACAAAGTTTTAATTTTATTCTCACACAAGACAGCACGTACACAAAACCACTAAGTTCTACAGCAGAGCTACGGAGGTAAAGTCTCAAAACCACATTTGCGCAAGCTTTAAATTTACTCTCACTTTATTTCACACCATACCACAAGTCATAAAGGCACCTTGTTCACAGAGAAAAACTTACCAGCAAACACACTGAAGGACCCGAAACTGACCCAAAAAACACAAGCCGTGAAAATCAGCATCACCCTGATCAAGTCAACTGACCGACTGATCATATGCTCTGACCAACATAGAAGATTTTGTTATTAAAGGAGGAGGAAACCGCTCATCTGCCTACCTGCTTGACATAGCTGTATTTGTGGTAACATGGTTGCCCAGTGGAAGACATGACTATGTGCTGTTAATTCATTTACCAACAGACTGGAGTAACAGCTGTCATAATACATCTCCAGTGGTCAGAGTGATAAACACAACAAAATGACTAATCTAGGACCGGGAATCATTATTAATTTATTCATGAATTAATTTTGTTGTTGCTTTTTCCTCACTTTGTTTAGTTTAGTGTTTAAGGTGTTTTTTTTTTGTGGTGACATTGGGGCTCAGCTGAAAAAAAATTACAGGAAGGGGGCTTCAGCTGCAGACAGGATTTGTTCACCTACAGTCTGAAATACATGTCAGTCATAGTAATAAATAAATCCCCAGTGTTCTGAGTGACAGAACATGCAGTTGCCAGACATTTTTATCCAAAGTAACTTGCATCGTAACATACACATGAAACTGCTCCTGACCGTGCCGTTGTTAGTCTCCTGTTTGAGCTACAGGTACATTTAATATGCATATATACACTACTGTTAAAAAGTTAGGGGTCGGTAAGGTTTTATATTTTTTGAAAGGAGTGTCTTATGCTCACTAAGACTGCATTTATTTGATCAAAAATACAGTAAAATCTGTAATATTTTGAAATATTATTATGCTATCATTCAAAGTAGTTGTTTTCTACTTTAATATACTTCAAATGTAGTTTATTCCTGGGATGTCAAAGCTGTGTTTTCAGCAGCCATTACTCCAGTTTTCAGTGCCAGATGATCTTTCAGAAACCATTCTTATATGAAACATTTTTGTATTATTATAAATGTTGAAAGCAGTTGTGCTGCGTAATATTTTTGTGGAAACTTGATGAAAATAAACTGCAAAAGAACAGCATTTATTTAAAACAGAAATCTTTCTTAATCTTATAAACGCCTTTAATATCACTATTGATCTATTTAATACATCCTTGCTGAATATTTGCTGACATTTTCTTAAAGAATAAAAATCTTACTGAGCAAAACTTTTCAACAGTAGTGTAAATTACAATCTTAATGCATGTTTTGGGTCTTATTGTGTATGATTCTTTGGTCGTTGCTTTGTCCTTGTAATCTTTACATCCTCTGCCCCTGAAAAAATTTCAGCCTGAAAGAATAACTTTCAACCCTTCCAACCACTGTGCCCAATTTTCGATCCAGTCAGTTTCTGTCAAATTACAGAATTAAAACTGGTTGTGAAGAGTGATTTGTGTTGACTTTCAATACTAAGTAAAATACACTTATAATAACCAGTATGGGTTTTTCATATCTAAAGTCAATTAATAACATGTTTCATGTTTCACGGTCAACTGGCGGTCAACATGACTAAAGAGTGAACCGTCAACAAGAGAGGAAAATGAGAGGGGAAAAAGACAAACCACATGCAAATATGTAAAACAGCTCATCCGTCAATAAACCACAGGTACACTTTCACCGTCACTCTAAACCAAATGCAACCCTGCCATGTGAAACTGCTCCTGGGCTTATCTACACCTGACTGTACTTCCTGTGTCATCACACATACACCATCTGTCAAAAAGGAATTAATGTCTTTTATGCCTCTAGATTAAAATGCTACGATGAATACTAAGTCAAAAAAGAGAACATATAGTACATAGTATTTGATAGCATTTGCTAAAGCGTATGTCTTGGAAATAACATACTGGAAACTAACAAGGGGGAAACCCCTCCAAACCAATGCTAGCTCGGTGTATTTGCAGGTTATTCCTCCTACAATTTGGTCTGCAACACTCACATATTGAGCTCTCACAGTGAGGTTTTGCTCTCTCACACCCTCTATACTATACTAATATGGAAAGCATTGTGTCTTTGATTTCAGCCATTATGGAGCATCGTGGGCCACACATGTACTTTTCCATCATATCATCTAGTTTGTACCCATCTTTGACTGTTCATTAATAAGGTAATCTTTGATAAATTGCTTATAATCTTCCTCATTTGTAAGTCGTTTTGGATAAAATCATCTGCTAAATTAATAAATGTAAACGTTATGGCTGGCAAGGCTATCAGTTATATAGGATGTCTAGTAGAATGGAATATAGCATTAGTAGTGTTATTCTGGATGTGTTGTTCTGTTGCTCAACTTGAATAATACTTTCGACAATACTCATCTTTTGCTTTATTCTGTGCCCCATGGGTGTTAAACGAGAGCTGGTAGAAAGTTGTCTCCTTGCCATTTAGCACAGCTGGAAAACCGCAAGGAGGTATGTATGATGATGACTGGCCAAATTAACCACAGGAAAGAAACGAGGGCAATCGCTATTCCTCAGAATTGGGGAAGTGGGTGTATATAAAACAATGACCTACTTAAGCGCATAATTAATTATTTGTGTACTAGGAGAACAGTTTTAAAATGTATTTACTTAAATGCTTATTTCAAATACAAAATAATAAAAATCATATTTTGATCAATTTAAAGCTAAGAATTAAGGCAGCAGCGATTTACACTTAGTGTAAAAAGGTAGATGCTATATAGCACACTCAGTGTAAATAGTGGTATATGCTACTTGAACTAAGCAACAATTAACCTTGTTTTTTTACACTAAGTGCAAATAGTGATAAGTTATATATTTGTTTATATGTGTAAATAAAAGTAGCATGCTATTTGTACTAAAGGTGAAATATATGTGCAATAGCCGGCAGCGTTAGTCAAAATAGCCTTTGTAAGTTTGGCTGTTTGTGCTTTTGGAAATAGACACTTACTACACCATTTACTATAAAGGTAACATAACATATACATACTGTATATAACTGTATTTTATTTGTCTATTCAAGGCATATTCTTTAAATTTACCCCAAGGCTTTTATAGTTCTTGATGCCTTCAGGGGTTTTAATCTTTTCTTCAAATGCCCATGACAGTGGTCCATCTATTTTCTGAACAATAACTTCAATAATTTCATTTGACTTAAAATATTGATATTTAAGGCTACATGGATTAAACAATCACTTCAAAGTAGTCTGACAGAGGAGTTTATTTGACAACATTGTCTCTACATGTACAGAAAACAAAAATGCATAATCAAATATTTTAATAAAATAAAAACAATTATAGATATACACATAAAACAGATATAAAATTATGAAAATAGTCATTAAAAAAAAATTTTCACAACTTATGAAGTGTGGGATGCACAATAAAGTGCAAAAAAAGAAAACCTTTAAAAATGCAAAATCATACTGTTCAATCAACAATTTTCATCCAAAGGGGTCTGTGTTTAAATCTGTGCCGATAACCGAGTCCTATTTGGGGTTGATGTATTCACAGGAACCGGTGTCACAGATTGACGAGCTGTATTGTTTGATACCGATTGAGGTTTGTTCTTTGCATCCAGGTACTTTATTGATCTTTTGGCCCAAGGTGAGGAGGGATCTGAGCAGATTACTTTCCTTTTGATTGTAAGAAATCTACAGAATTAAACCGAACAAGCTATTATGACAATTTTCCCAGTCACATTATGAACAACATCAGGTAAAAAAAGCTTTCATTTATTTTGTCTTTAGCTTTTCTTTAGTTTGTCTTAATACAAGATAAATCTGCAACAATCTGAATGGATTCTCACCTTACAGCATTCACAGGGAACAAGGGTTTTCTCTGGTATGTGTAGCTAACCAGATTCCTCTGAGGAACTTTAGTATCTGTTGTAGTCAGACAGGCTGATCGCTTTACAACATCATCTACTGTAGATATAAGGAAATCAATTTTAAATGTAAACAAATACAGTTGCATCAGCATATTCATTAGCAGTAATGAATCTAGGGGCAAGACATACGAGACTTCCTAAATATTGATATGAATGTGTGAAACCCACCTTGCATAGAGGAAGATACCAGAAGCCACAGCAGCAGAACTGCATAGAAACCCAACATATGCAACTTCATTCTCTAGCTTGGTTGTCACCCGTGATGTGACCGTCAAGAAAGACGCCATCTATTTAAGCTCAGCCCTGAACTGAGACACATGGAACAACCACCCACTAACACAGCTCCACCTCACGCCACCACAGGCAGAACAACTTGGGTAATACTAAGCAAACCACTACCCAGGACACTGGTCAGTGGTTTTATTAATAATTAAATATGGTGACATCATGTTTAATTGCTTTAATTGTGTGCGATCCAGATACAACTTGAAATCAATATTTACATATTTATAAGCTATCAGAGTTTGAAAAGAGAACTTTTAATATAATCAGTATTTGAAACAGGTTATTTTCAAATGTGAATAGTAGCATTAATCTTTGACAAATTGAACTATGCTATACTTTTCACACTGGTTGATGTATTTTCTGATTTTTTTTTAGATCATGGTGGTCTACTTCTGTCCCGCACCACACATTTAGGGGCTTTGTAACATGTAAGCAGTATCAGCGTGCATATCACAACCTTATGAGGTTGGATTTTTTTTTTAGGCATGAAAAAGTAATCAGTGTAATGAATGGTTAATTCAAAGACGAAGGAGAGCAGGATCCAAAACACAGTATTTTATTAATGTAAAAACAAAACAAAAAAACAAAGCAGGAAATAGAACGGAACATCCAACCATGTGAAGATGAGACCCCAAAATGAACACACTAGGCTTCGTAATTACAACTTCAGGTGTGTTTAAGTCATTTGGTTGGAGCAGGATGGCAATGTATCTTTTTTACAAAAAAAAAATCAACAAGATTTTTAAACTCTACTTGTACAAAATGAGGAATAAAGAATATGGATCAGTTTGCTTTTGTTTGATGTTTTATTCAATTTGTGAAGGTTCTGTAAATTGAAGAATTGCATATTATATCGTAACTGTACGATACTTTCATACTTTCATACTTCATACATGCAATACAAATAATTTTATTTTGAATGAAATACTGATCATTTTATTCATTCCAACAAATTTATCGTCAGTACAAATGCTGCATTGTATTTGACATGTTTTCTCACTGACAAGCCCCCAACTTGAAAACTCAGGACTTCGAGTTTCCCACTCCTTTCCCACACTTTGTGGTGCAATTTATGTGCATTCAACTCATAAATATTATATTTCCATTATCATTATATGCAAAGGGGTAATGGGAATAACAAGATATATATTAAAACAATCAAGAGGAAAACAGGAACAAAGCAAAACTACAAACTAGACATCACAACACAAGTGCATCACAACACTACACCCAGGTTATTACAAGTGTTTATATGTGCATTAATGAAGCACATAATATGTGCAGGTCAGTCCAGTGTACTTTTTTTTAGCCTATATAAAACACACTGGTAATTGTTTCAATCCAAATGCTCGGTTGAGACTGTTGGGTTAGGAAGCTGGCTTGATTTGACCCAATTTGGGTTGATATCAGTAATAAATAACCCAATGTTGCTGGGTTGTGAATGTGAAGGACGTGAATGAGAGCATGCAACGTGAACGACTCTGTGTGCAGCGAAAACCAATCGGAGAAAATAGGAGAAAACTAATCGAAGCGCAGACGAGGGACAACTTTGAAACTGTCTGGCGTGTGTTCCTTTAAAACTGCAGTAGTGAATGTGGTGAGCGCGAACTGGAAACAGCTGGAATGGCGCATGAGACGAGTCTATTGGTGTTTGCGGCGCTCATGACAGGAATATGTGTAGAAAATACAAGAAAACTAATCGACACGAAGAGGAGAGAGATTTTTGA
>NW_015505972.1:14744-22948 GCF_001515645.1 Sinocyclocheilus grahami
GGTAACAAAATCTAAAAAAAACATGCACAGACAAATCCAAATTAAACCCTGTGGCTCGTGACGACACATTGATGTCCTAATGTCCTAAGAGATCGGCTTGTGCCAGAAACCGAACAGTATTTATATAATTTTTTATCTCTAATACACCACTATGTCCAACTGTCTTTAGCCTTTGTAAGTTTGGCTGTTTGTGCTTTTGGAAATAGACACTTACTACACCATTTACTATAAAGGTAACATAACATATACATACTGTATATAACTATATTTTATTTGTCTATTCAAGGCATATTCTTTAAATTTACCCCAAGGCTTTTATAGTTCTTGATGCCTTCAGGGGTTTTAATCTTTTCTTCAAATGCCCATGACAGTGGTCCATCTATTTTCTGAACAATAACTTCAATAATTTCATTTGACTTAAAATATTGATATTTAAGGCTACATGGATTAAACAATCACTTCAAAGTAGTCTGACAGAGGAGTTTATTTGACAACATTGTCTCTACATGTACAGAAAACAAAAATGCATAATCAAATATTTTAATAAAATAAAAACAATTATAGATATACACATAAAACAGATATAAAATTATGAAAATAGTCATTAAAAAAAAATTTTCACAACTTATGAAGTGTGGGATGCACAATAAAGTGCAAAAAAAGAAAACCTTTAAAAATGCAAAATCATACTGTTCAATCAACAATTTTCATCCAAAGGGGTCTGTGTTTAAATCTGTGCCGATAACCGAGTCCTATTTGGGGTTGATGTATTCACAGGAACCGGTGTCACAGATTGACGAGCTGTATTGTTTGATACCGATTGAGGTTTGTTCTTTGCATCCAGGTACTTTATTGATCTTTTGGCCCAAGGTGAGGAGGGATCTGAGCAGATTACTTTCCTTTTGATTGTAAGAAATCTACAGAATTAAACCGAACAAGCTATTATGACAATTTTCCCAGTCACATTATGAACAACATCAGGTAAAAAAAGCTTTCATTTATTTTGTCTTTAGCTTTTCTTTAGTTTGTCTTAATACAAGATAAATCTGCAACAATCTGAATGGATTCTCACCTTACAGCATTCACAGGGAACAAGGGTTTTCTCTGGTATGTGTAGCTAACCAGATTCCTCTGAGGAACTTTAGTATCTGTTGTAGTCAGACAGGCTGATCGCTTTACAACATCATCTACTGTAGATATAAGGAAATCAATTTTAAATGTAAACAAATACAGTTGCATCAGCATATTCATTAGCAGTAATGAATCTAGGGGCAAGACATACGAGACTTCCTAAATATTGATATGAATGTGTGAAACCCACCTTGCATAGAGGAAGATACCAGAAGCCACAGCAGCAGAACTGCATAGAAACCCAACATATGCAACTTCATTCTCTAGCTTGGTTGTCACCCGTGATGTGACCGTCAAGAAAGACGCCATCTATTTAAGCTCAGCCCTGAACTGAGACACATGGAACAACCACCCACTAACACAGCTCCACCTCACGCCACCACAGGCAGAACAACTTGGGTAATACTAAGCAAACCACTACCCAGGACACTGGTCAGTGGTTTTATTAATAATTAAATATGGTGACATCATGTTTAATTGCTTTAATTGTGTGCGATCCAGATACAACTTGAAATCAATATTTACATATTTATAAGCTATCAGAGTTTGAAAAGAGAACTTTTAATATAATCAGTATTTGAAACAGGTTATTTTCAAATGTGAATAGTAGCATTAATCTTTGACAAATTGAACTATGCTATACTTTTCACACTGGTTGATGTATTTTCTGATTTTTTTTTAGATCATGGTGGTCTACTTCTGTCCCGCACCACACATTTAGGGGCTTTGTAACATGTAAGCAGTATCAGCGTGCATATCACAACCTTATGAGGTTGGATTTTTTTTTTAGGCATGAAAAAGTAATCAGTGTAATGAATGGTTAATTCAAAGACGAAGGAGAGCAGGATCCAAAACACAGTATTTTATTAATGTAAAAACAAAACAAAAAAACAAAGCAGGAAATAGAACGGAACATCCAACCATGTGAAGATGAGACCCCAAAATGAACACACTAGGCTTCGTAATTACAACTTCAGGTGTGTTTAAGTCATTTGGTTGGAGCAGGATGGCAATGTATCTTTTTTACAAAAAAAAAATCAACAAGATTTTTAAACTCTACTTGTACAAAATGAGGAATAAAGAATATGGATCAGTTTGCTTTTGTTTGATGTTTTATTCAATTTGTGAAGGTTCTGTAAATTGAAGAATTGCATATTATATCGTAACTGTACGATACTTTCATACTTTCATACTTCATACATGCAATACAAATAATTTTATTTTGAATGAAATACTGATCATTTTATTCATTCCAACAAATTTATCGTCAGTACAAATGCTGCATCCATTGTATTTGACATGTTTTCTCACTGACAAGCCCCCAACTTGAAAACTCAGGACTTCGAGTTTCCCACTCCTTTCCCACACTTTGTGGTGCAATTTATGTGCATTCAACTCATAAATATTATATTTCCATTATCATTATATGCAAAGGGGTAATGGGAATAACAAGATATATATTAAAACAATCAAGAGGAAAACAGGAACAAAGCAAAACTACAAACTAGACATCACAACACAAGTGCATCACAACACTACACCCAGGTTATTACAAGTGTTTATATGTGCATTAATGAAGCACATAATATGTGCAGGTCAGTCCAGTGTACTTTTTTTTAGCCTATATAAAACACACTGGTAATTGTTTCAATCCAAATGCTCGGTTGAGACTGTTGGGTTAGGAAGCTGGCTTGATTTGACCCAATTTGGGTTGATATCAGTAATAAATAACCCAATGTTGCTGGGTTGTGAATGTGAAGGACGTGAATGAGAGCATGCAACGTGAACGACTCTGTGTGCGACGAAAACCAATCGGAGAAAATAGGAGAAAACTAATCGAAGCGCAGACGAGGGACAACTTTGAAACTGTCTGGCGTGTGTTCCTTTAAAACTGCAGTAGTGAATGTGGTGAGCGCGAACTGGAAACAGCTGGAATGGCGCATGAGACGAGTCTATTGGTGTTTGCGGCGCTCATGACAGGAATATGTGTAGAAAATACAAGAAAACTAATCGACACGAAGAGGAGAGAGATTTTTGAGACTGACTGGAATGTGTTCTTTTAAAACTGAGTGTTTTGTCCGAGTATGTTCTCACAACATTGAGCAGCGACTGATGAGCGGTAAAACTGGGAACTGAACTAAGTTAGTCAAAATGGTGCTTGAGGACGTGGATCAAAATGGTAAAATCCTGTCAGTTCTCTATAATACACAGTTTAATCTTGACTTTCAGTGTTTATTACTGTGTGTTTATTGGCGTGATGGTTTGGCCATAATAGTTTAGCTAGTCATTAGTTAATCAACTAGTCATTAAAGGGATAGTTCACCCAAAAATGAAAATGTGATGTTTATCTGCTTACCCCCAGGGCATCCAAGATGTCAGTGGGGTGAAAAACATGAACAAATTGAACAAAATATATTCTTAAATGAGCTTTTCAAAATAATTTGGTTTAACTGTATTCTGTATTTGTTTACAATGTTTCTGAACTGGTGTAATACATTTGAATCTTTTATTAGGCTGTCTGTTGGCTGTGTTGTTACTGTTGTCATATTGTGTGTGATTTTAATTTTAAAACCCATTTTGGGTTAATTTAACCCAGCAGTAGGCCTATAGTAAATTGCAAGCAATATTTGAATAAAATAAAATAGTCCACCGTGTTTATTGATACATTACTTGATATGTAATGTATGTATGTATGACCTACTGTATAAACAATCGTTTCAGAGCAATTTGTTGTAGCCACTTACCCTGTAACTACATGTATTTACAGCCCGCAAATATTGTATTTACCCTGTAACTACATAGAACAAGGGGGGAACAAAGCACCACTTTAATTTACGCAGATGTTGTATTTACCCTGTAACTACATGGAACAAGGGAGGAACAAGTTGTATACACAGAACAAGTGTATATTTGCACAGTAATTGCAGAGAAAAATATTGCACTAGTTTTAATTTAATTGTTCGATGACCAAATTAAACCCTCTACATTTTTTTTTGCTATAAAAACACCACAGTATTCATCCGACGAATAAGCTTTCATAAGGTAAGTAGACTCGTGAATTATAAATCATAGCAGAAACTCATTAACTCATTTCACTAGATGTCCAGTTTTGTTGTTCAGTAATCTCCATCATGTCCATCCTTTAATAATAGAATGTTTACCCCATGGTTAAAAAATACCTATACGCCTATAATAAAATACCAATATAAAATGATAAAAAGTATATATCGTCTTTCTAAATCATTCCCAAACATAAGATTGTTGTTTAGGCCATACATACCACGCAATATTAGAATAAGCACCTCTTAGTTTCAAAATACTTACAGTATAAATGATTTGTAATTTTACAGGTTGTTACCCCTTTATTCCCCAAACTTCACATATTATGCCCTTATACCTACACGGAGGTACTGAATAGGTACACTATAATTACAAAAAAGTTACACTGTAACTTCAGTTTACTTACGCAGTTCTTTGCAGGTTGCATATCTGGTTGTTACCCCCTTATTACCCAAACGTAACACATTGTTCCCTTATACCTACACGTATGTTCTTTATAGGTACACTATAATTACAGAAACGTACACCGTAAATTCAGTAAACTTATATACTGTAGTTCTTTGCGGGTTGTAATCTAAAGCCTTACCGAAATTTCCAATTTCCAAAATGTGCTCCAGTCAATCACATGCTACGGTCACATGTAGCGACACACCACAAGATGACACCAATGCTGGATTCAAAATAGCACATTACCACATGGTCGTCATATAAATATATTTCAGTCATATAAAGATGGTTCAGTAGTATTGTATTCCAAATTCAGCCATAGAGAACATTTCGCCTTCGTATGCCACATATGGCATACAAATCTTGACATAAAATGGCATAAAAATCATGAACACAAAATGCTCTGATTCACTTTTAAAGATCAATGCATCTTTATAACATTATTGTATTATAAACATATACTGTAGGTTTATTAAAGGATAGTTTATATTTCTATAACTAGGTTTCCACTCTTTTTAATGACCTTGTAATTTCTGATTACCAGTTGATTGTATTTTAAAAGCAATTGTGGTCCAGCATGCTCAACTGTTGCTGCCATCTTAGAAAGTATCTCAAATGACACTGAGACTGGGCTCGATCCTCACAACCTAGACATTGTGCACAGCTCCACAGTTGTCTGAAATGCACCATAAATCCCTGCAACCCCTTGCTGATGACAAAAATCCACCTGCCTTTGATACCCCCTCTCTACAGCCATTTGATAAGGCACTGAATCCTACAGAATACTTTGTGCCTCATCGCCCTTACCATGCTGCCCCCTAGCCAAAGATTCCTGATTTTGTGAATGACAACGAAAGGGAATTTGCTAACCTGAAGTTAGCACTGGACAACCTTCTTGAACCTCATGCAGAGCTAGATGAGAAATACAAGTACCATATTTTGCTGGAGCACCTCAAATTGCCTGAGGCACAGATGATTGGCCAGTCTTGTCGCCATCATCCATATCCATACTCAGCAGCTATGCAAGCCCTTCAGTTGCAATATGGTCAACCACACCAGCTGGCTCAGAGCGAAATAGCAGCAATCCTCACAGCACCGGAGGTCAAACCAAATGATGCTCGCAGCTTTCAGAGTTTCGCTCTCCGCGTCCACCTCTTAGTGAGTATGCTGTTGTCGTTGGAGGGTCCCAGAGGGATGGAGTTGAACTGTTGTTCACACGTAGATCGCTTGCTCAGTAAGCTGCCCAAGTACTTAAGAGATGGCTTCATAGAGTTTCTCCAGCTGCAAGGAAAGCTCAACTCCCCAAGTATTAACCCGTACAACCTACAAGACTTTGCTGTATGGCTCCAAGTCAAGGCTCAGCAACAAAGACTCTCCAGTAGGTTAGTGCAACGTTACCAGTATGAAAGAGCTCCCAGCAATTTAAAGGAGAAGAACGCAGCTAAACCGACCAGCCAAAGTACAACCTTGTATCATGGTGCATCACCCACAGAGTCTAAAGCATCTCCCAGTCCTAAGGTGTCTCGGAAGAGAACATCACCCAAAGTTATCTGCCTGTTCTGTGGCAGCAAAGATCACTACATCACTCAACATTTTTATGGTCATAATACCTTTCAACGACCATTATTACTACCATCTTTATTAATGATACAGTCGCATTTCTATATATAACTTATATTTAATTGTTTGTAATCTTACTATGCAGATTGTTATTCTCACAGAGATATTGCTGATATATTTCTCAGTTTATATTCTATATATCAGTGCACTTTACAAAGTTGTTTATTATAGAATTTGTGATGTTGAGTCATTGGTTATATTTGAACAATGAATATTTATATCTGTTGTTTTATTTATTTCAGAAACTACCTCAAATACACTAACATGTGTATATGGTCAAATCTTGTGCAATAAACGGTCAAACGCAATATGATTCCCTGACAAGAGTTCTGCAGAGGTCAATAATTATTAACCAGCGTTCAGTGGGGCAGTCCCCAACAGTTTGGGATTACTCACCGCTGACTGGCCGAGACATCTGTCAACAGGAAGAACCAGCCGAAGAACAGCAGAGTCCTGGTAGAAAGTTCGAAGATGGTATTAAAGTAGCTCAGTTTAAATGTATTGTATGAATTGCCCTTACTATGGAATAAAAAATACGGGGTATATATTTACATTTAGTAAAAACTGGCTGTGAAGCATCAGCTCCAGTGGCGCAGATGGATTGGACCAGATGGACCGGGGTTCGATCCCGCCTTTTGCCGAGCTTTTTTTTCCAATAGAAAAAAAAAATATCCACTTGATACTTAGGTTTTCAGGTAGAAACACAATGGTGACACCTAGTAAGTGAAACTAGAAAGATTTTTTTTTCTAGATCTGAAGAGCCTAGTGGTCTGATTTGGTGTGCCAGAAACATTGTGTTGCATCAATTCATGTGAAGGTATGTATGGCACATGGTCTCCAACAAGACTAAAAATCAGAGGACAATCATGCAGCAGATGTCCGTCATATGCTAAATAGTATTTAAGAGCTATTGGTTAAGACGTTGGTATACCAGTAAAGTCTATGTATATATATATATATATATATATATATATATATAATTTTAGAGGCCTTTCAACACTATTTACTGACTGCAATAGAATGGGATCAAGAAACAACCCAAGACAGGCCCAAACTTGGGTTATCTGCACATAAGAGCCACTTGTGCATTGTGAACCAAAAAGCCATGATCTCATAGTATCTGTGGGTAACAAAGAAATCTATTTGCATCCTGGATTTTCCGACAGCGGTCTACCATTTTCCCAATGAAGTCTAAAAAGGCAGACAGATAAAGTATCGCATCCTCTTTTTTAATGAATAAAGCTATGGCTTGGACCCAGAAGTGGAAGTGGTGTCTTGTGGTTTCCTTATTTCAAAGGGACTGGACTATCACACTGATGGATAATGAAGACAGTGAGTGGAAAAAGTATAGAACAGTACAAATAAAATAAATAGTTATATGATCAGTGATTAAGCTTGAGCAGGGGTGGATTTAGTGAATTGGGGACCCCAGGGAATGGGCAGTGTTGGGGAAAGTTACTTTTAAAAGTAATGCATTACAATATTGCGTTACTCCATAAAAAAGTAATTTATTACGTTACTTAGTTACTTTTTATGGAAAGTAATGAGTTACGTTACTTTTGCATTACTTTTAAAATCTGGACTTTTAAAATAAAAAAGTTATATTTTGACAAATATAAAAGCCTTTTCACACCAAAAATGAAATGAATAAGCCTCAGGCTGAAGGGAAAGTAAATGTACGTCCGTACAGTGCAGAAGAAGAAATTTCAACACACTTCAGCAATAAATGTTTGTCTAGAGTAATTTGTGCTTATTAGTATGGTTGATCTGGATCATCGAAGGTCAGACGCAAAGACATTGGTTAATAGAATGGGATTAAATACATTTGTGTTGTTTAACATTTAATTATTGCAGGTTTGCGTCAGAGTTGCATTATTGTTATTCATTTTGAGGAATACTGAATCTGTTTTTTTTTTTTTTTTTGGGGGGGAAAATGCATTTTCATT
>NW_015505972.1:23122-24493 GCF_001515645.1 Sinocyclocheilus grahami
AATGCATATTCATATTTATTTAACTACAGTAACATCTCATTTCTCGGGGATTTTCATGGGGACAGGAGAGCTGTCAATCAATAAATTGAAAAAAAAAAAGTAACTTGCATTTCTTATTTGAAAAAGTAACTCAGATATTCTCTTGTAAATTAAAAAGTAATGCGTTACTTTACTAGTTACTTGGAAAAAAGTAATCTGATTACGTAACTCGCGTTACTTGTAATGCGTTACCCCCAACACTGGGAATGAGGCCCTATACATTTGCACACATTTTCCTATAGATCAACCTTGAGGTTCCTTTTTTGTTGTGATGCTTGCTGCTGCTCAGTGGTGCCCCATAGTTGTGTCTAATGTTTCTACATTGTTCATGTACATGCTATAATGGCTTTCTTTCATGTTGTAGACCACGAAATAGCCACTGATTTACAGTTGAGATACAGGTTTTCACAAAAACAAAATAAATGATAAAATGATAAACCTCACAATTAAGCGTTTAAACCAGGGGTGAGCCAGATGTATAAATTATTATATTAACTTAAAACGGGTTATGTGGGTGGATTTTCGCATTGATCTGAACAAAAATTACAGACTGGATTATTGAAAATTAACATTCATTCTCTGCCAGTAGGAGGCGCTTTTGGAACGTCAGAAATATAGAATGAGAAAAGTGGAGATATATCCAGCTGCAGACCCGCAGCACCAGCAGTTTCAGAACCGCAGCCATAGAACTGGAAGTGAGGGGCGGAGTTATTGCCAATGAGAGAGCACGGTGAGTAGTCTGTAATGTTTTTGCTGTCATATGTTTGATAATTATCGTATATATTACGTTAAACATTTATCTGCTAAGTACTTAATGTGTGCTTGGCTTTATTATCTTATATTGAAACTTGAATTTGTTGTCATACTTTATAGTATATAACTTTTTTCTGTGGATGTTTAGATTAATTTTCGGATGCATGCTGTAAATGGGCCTTGTGGTTTTGAAGACGTTTATTATTCATAAAAATAAATCGTTTGCTTTAATTTCCTCTGTTATATGCATTGTTTGTGTGTTAATATTACTTTGTAGTTTAGTTATTTTAATCCAATTTGTCATCATTGAGATAATTGTGTGTGGCTTCATCTCTTGTAGAGACATATAAGGATTCAGAGAGTTGACGCATTACCTGAGCTGCAGCAGTGCAACAAGTGTTACAGCAATTACCAGCAGTTTTCTGATTGACCAGCATGTTTAAGCCAGCCAAACTAGTCAAATGAATAAGTCATCTTCAAATCCACTTCAACATGCAGTTGTCTGTGGAGGTATGCATATCTTGAGTTGTTTGTTTAATGCACTCACAATTTATTATTGCATAATAGTTTACCTGTGTA
>NW_015505972.1:25080-26441 GCF_001515645.1 Sinocyclocheilus grahami
TTATTCATTTTGAGGAATACTGAATCTGTTTTTTTTTTTTTTTTGTGAGTGAGATAATGCATATTCATATTTATTTAACTACAGTAACATCTCATTTCTCGGGGATTTTCATGGGGACAGGAGAGCTGTCAATCAATAAATTGAAAAAAAAAAGTAACTTGCATTTCTTATTTGAAAAAGTAACTCAGATATTCTCTTGTAAATTAAAAAGTAATGCGTTACTTTACTAGTTACTTGGAAAAAAGTAATCTGATTACGTAACTCGCGTTACTTGTAATGCGTTACCCCCAACACTGGGAATGAGGCCCTATACATTTGCACATATTTTCCTATAGATCAACCTTGAGGTTCCTTTTTTGTTGTGATGCTTGCTGCTGCTCAGTGGTGCCCCATAGTTGTGTCTAATGTTTCTACATTGTTCATGTACATGCTATAATGGCTTTCTTTCATGTTGTAGACCACGAAATAGCCACTGATTTACAGTTGAGATACAGGTTTTCACAAAAACAAAATAAATGATAAAATGATAAACCTCACAATTAAGCGTTTAAACCAGGGGTGAGCCAGATGTATAAATTATTATATTAACTTAAAACGGGTTATGTGGGTGGATTTTCGCATTGATCTGAACAAAAATTACAGACTGGATTATTGAAAATTAACATTCATTCTCTGCCAGTAGGAGGCGCTTTTGGAACGTCAGAAATATAGAATGAGAAAAGTGGAGATATATCCAGCTGCAGACCCGCAGCACCAGCAGTTTCAGAACCGCAGCCATAGAACTGGAAGTGAGGGGCGGAGTTATTGCCAATGAGAGAGCACGGTGAGTAGTCTGTAATGTTTTTGCTGTCATATGTTTGATAATTATCGTATATATTACGTTAAACATTTATCTGCTAAGTACTTAATGTGTGCTTGGCTTTATTATCTTATATTGAAACTTGAATTTGTTGTCATACTTTATAGTATATAACTTTTTTCTGTGGATGTTTAGATTAATTTTCGGATGCATGCTGTAAATGGGCCTTGTGGTTTTGAAGACGTTTATTATTCATAAAAATAAATCGTTTGCTTTAATTTCCTCTGTTATATGCATTGTTTGTGTGTTAATATTACTTTGTAGTTTAGTTATTTTAATCCAATTTGTCATCATTGAGATAATTGTGTGTGGCTTCATCTCTTGTAGAGACATATAAGGATTCAGAGAGTTGACGCATTACCTGAGCTGCAGCAGTGCAACAAGTGTTACAGCAATTACCAGCAGTTTTCTGATTGACCAGCATGTTTAAGCCAGCCAAACTAGTCAAATGAATAAGTCATCTTCAAATCCACTTCAACATGCAGTTGTCTGTGGAGGTATG
>NW_015505972.1:30372-32290 GCF_001515645.1 Sinocyclocheilus grahami
TTATTCATTTTGAGGAATACTGAATCTGTTTTTTTTTTTTTTTTGTGAGTGAGATAATGCATATTCATATTTATTTAACTACAGTAACATCTCATTTCTCGGGGATTTTCATGGGGACAGGAGAGCTGTCAATCAATAAATTGAAAAAAAAAAGTAACTTGCATTTCTTATTTGAAAAAGTAACTCAGATATTCTCTTGTAAATTAAAAAGTAATGCGTTACTTTACTAGTTACTTGGAAAAAAGTAATCTGATTACGTAACTCGCGTTACTTGTAATGCGTTACCCCCAACACTGGGAATGAGGCCCTATACATTTGCACATATTTTCCTATAGATCAACCTTGAGGTTCCTTTTTTGTTGTGATGCTTGCTGCTGCTCAGTGGTGCCCCATAGTTGTGTCTAATGTTTCTACATTGTTCATGTACATGCTATAATGGCTTTCTTTCATGTTGTAGACCACGAAATAGCCACTGATTTACAGTTGAGATACAGGTTTTCACAAAAACAAAATAAATGATAAAATGATAAACCTCACAATTAAGCGTTTAAACCAGGGGTGAGCCAGATGTATAAATTATTATATTAACTTAAAACGGGTTATGTGGGTGGATTTTCGCATTGATCTGAACAAAAATTACAGACTGGATTATTGAAAATTAACATTCATTCTCTGCCAGTAGGAGGCGCTTTTGGAACGTCAGAAATATAGAATGAGAAAAGTGGAGATATATCCAGCTGCAGACCCGCAGCACCAGCAGTTTCAGAACCGCAGCCATAGAACTGGAAGTGAGGGGCGGAGTTATTGCCAATGAGAGAGCACGGTGAGTAGTCTGTAATGTTTTTGCTGTCATATGTTTGATAATTATCGTATATATTACGTTAAACATTTATCTGCTAAGTACTTAATGTGTGCTTGGCTTTATTATCTTATATTGAAACTTGAATTTGTTGTCATACTTTATAGTATATAACTTTTTTCTGTGGATGTTTAGATTAATTTTCGGATGCATGCTGTAAATGGGCCTTGTGGTTTTGAAGACGTTTATTATTCATAAAAATAAATCGTTTGCTTTAATTTCCTCTGTTATATGCATTGTTTGTGTGTTAATATTACTTTGTAGTTTAGTTATTTTAATCCAATTTGTCATCATTGAGATAATTGTGTGTGGCTTCATCTCTTGTAGAGACATATAAGGATTCAGAGAGTTGACGCATTACCTGAGCTGCAGCAGTGCAACAAGTGTTACAGCAATTACCAGCAGTTTTCTGATTGACCAGCATGTTTAAGCCAGCCAAACTAGTCAAATGAATAAGTCATCTTCAAATCCACTTCAACATGCAGTTGTCTGTGGAGGTATGCATATCTTGAGTTGTTTGTTTAATGCACTCACAATTTATTATTGCATAATAGTTTACCTGTGTACTTATTTATTTATTTTAGGCTATACTATACATTTTTGCAACCAGTTATTGGTGTGATTATTTAGTTGTTAAATAAGGAACAAGGAAGGTTTTTTTTGTGCCATTTACAGGGAGAATATTCTTATTTTTTGTTGTTTTCCAGTACATCTTGTCTTGGGAGCACCCTTTGATTTTACATCTGTAAGTAGTTATCATTTAAAATAATTGACCTTTATGATGTTGTAGCAGTTGATATTTAAAGATTTCTCTATGTTTGTGTCTTCCAGTGTGACATTCCAATCATACGGAGATGGTGGACTCCAAATGGTTTTCTCTGAAAGGTACTGGACATTTCCTCCTTCTGACCAATTTGAAATTAACCAAGAAACATGTATAATACAGTGCAGAAACCCTACAAGAGGCCCTTCCAATTGGATAACAGGCTACGCTTGTGAGGTATGTCTCAAATCTATCTATCTATCTATCTATCTATCTATCTATCTATCTATCTATAC
>NW_015505972.1:32310-35260 GCF_001515645.1 Sinocyclocheilus grahami
ATTTAATTATTGTGTACATTTTGATTGTTACTTTTAAATTGATGCTGCTGTGTGTGTGTTTTATTGAAATGTTTTAGTTTTCATATAGAAAAATTTATGATGCACATGTTCTTGACTTTGGAGTAAACATTTATTTTGAATCTTGTGATTAAAGTATATTTCATATAAAATGCCCAGAAGTTTCAATCATTATTTTTAATATCACAAACAGGAAATTACTCGCATAATACAATGAAACGAATAACTGTATAGGTCTACAACTAAATTACACAAGATTACTGTTTCTAAAATGCTTAATATGTCATTATAAAATGCATACATACATAAAGTATGACGTATCGTGTGTACTAAAAGCAAATTACCTCTTAAAAACCGTAAGGTGGCGCTACTCTGATAAAAAAAAATGTAAGCTCCGCCCCTCACTTCCGGTTCTGTGGCTGTGGTTCTGAAACTGCTGGTGCTGCGGGTCTGCAGCTGAATACTATTGGGAAAAGTGTGAAAAAATATAGCCTATATTGAGGAGGGAAGTCCACTGATGAGTTACCAGCATAAGCCTGTGTGCAAAGGCTGTCTAATACTAAACTTTAAAATAAATTTATTTTTAGATATTTTAACTACAAATTTAAATAAAACTGAAAAAATAATGAAAAGGTAATTGTACATTTACACATATCAACCAAAAAAGTAACTGTGTCCTCTACTTGGCTCCTTCTCATAAATGAGTAAGTGACATTTAAAACAATTATAAACATATAATACACACTGTTTCTCAATATTTAATTACAGCTTCAGATGCATAATATTTTCATCTCCTTCAAGCAGGGTATACACAAAAAGCACATTGGACGGTTGTCGTGGTAATAAACACAGTAAACAGCAACCGTTCGCGTGTCAGCGCATAATGCGCATATCCTATATGAAAAGCATTTTAGTGGGCCCTAGGCTTTTGAGGGCCCAAGGGGGTCGCCTACCTTTGCCTAATGGGTAAGTCCACCCCTGAGCTTGAGGATAAATTAATATGTTCAGATGCGTTAACCTCTTATATGCAGATAAAGACAGCATATAGCTACAGTGTATTTAAGCAATAAGCCACAAAAAGGCCATTAATTACAGCAATGTTACTATGCTATGGCATGTTTTACTGCCTGGTAAAGTGCATATAACATACAGACTCCAGTAGCTTATTGCTTTTATAAAATGCTGGCAGAGGTAATATGATAAGAGAAGGAAACGTACAATAAACAGGTCAATCAGAATTCAGTCAGAACTATTCATTTTATAAACTGTGTAACTAACTTAATTAATAAAGAGTATTTTTAAAAAATAACTGCATGAGTAAGAAACTGCGGGAAAAAAAAGTTTGCTTATAGTGAGCAAAGAAGAAATGTGGCCATGAAGATGATTCTAAATCTCAAGGAACTGTCTTTACACAATGAGCCCAGATGAAGGCATGACATGATTTTGGGTCATGTGACGACTAGTATAAGTGTGACGTGAGTGACTGGAAGTCTCGTGCAACTCTGATGTGGGTTTTTATCTTCAAACAAATGATGTGACCAGCAAATGCAGAGGACAGAGAAGTTTTAAATGTAATGTAAAGCACTCATTATGAAAAAAGAAAACTACTTCTTATTCATAATCTCATGTAAAATGTAAAATTATAGAAATGCTACATATGAAACATATTATAACTAATATAAGAGTGGGGGGGAAATGTGTGACTCTTACTGAGTTTGATAGCAATGTATCAAACCAAGTGCATATATGTTAAAGTCTAGTTGGTTTTTAGTTTAAAAAAAGAAAACAATGGATATACTGTTTAAAATTTAAGGCAAACTGTATTTTATCTCTGACTTTGTATTGGGATAATTTCACAGGGCTATGCACAGTTCATTGGATGGCAGCTGTCTAATACAGTATATGGGTGTCTAATATGGTACATTTATTTCCAAATGTCTAAGCCAGTGACTGTATAAATATTTGCACCTTCAATAACTCTTGACTCATGGAGGTCAGAATGGAAAATGCAAGGATGAATATCCCACCTGATACAGTCATGGTTTGAGTGGTTCTCTCTTACTGAACACTGATGTGTAATTCTTCTGGCAGCTTCACATCCTTCCTCTTTTCTGCTCTGATGCTACCCTGCGGCAACAGGAAGCATCATGAGTCTAAAGAAATAATAAAAAAATGTTTATTCTACCTTTTTATTTATTTGTTGTTAAAACAAATATCAATGGTCGTAAATGTGGGAGAAAACACAACAAATATATAGTTGCCTAAAAATAAACAGCAAAAGCTGCAATCCAATATTGCATCACTGATTGAGAGTCTTTACTTTCATTCATTCCTTAAGCACAGGATTGCTTCATAAAATATCTGGACTAAAACCACTGAGTGAGCACAAATATGGGAGGTGTTTAGAAAAAAAGAAAAAAAATCATGAAAAACGGCAAATCCAGAGTAAAAACTGACAGTCATTTCCTCTTTTTGATGATATAAAAAGAGGTGGTGTTAGTGAGGTTTCAGTGAGCATTTCTTACGCTGCATTGACAGAAGATTCTGAAGATTCAGGGCCACAGCGAAGAACACAACATGCAGCTCAACCAGAAGATGATGATGAGTCTTGCTGTCATTGCTGTCGTTGTGTCAGTGATGATCACAGGGACGAGTAAGTAGCTATGATATTTTACTTCAGAAATCATCTGTGCTGTTTGACCTTCAGAAAATCATTTAATCAAACTCTATTCATTAGATGGACAAAACAAGCCCGTTGAATGCTGCAAAACTGTCTCCACCAAGGAAATCACGTTACCTATAACAGGATTCAAACTTCAGAAAAGAAATCTGCCTTGTGTCAAAGCAGTCATGTAAGTATGCTCTGTTAGATAAATATCTATTATGTCTTTACAGCATCAATCATTTTTCAAAAATGTGTTGTTTCTAATTC
>NW_015505972.1:35270-35872 GCF_001515645.1 Sinocyclocheilus grahami
CTTTTTTTTGTTCTCTTTTTCTTAGATGGGAGAAGATGAACAGCACTGTCTCTACACCTCTCTCAACATCATCCCCTTAACAACTCTAAAGATACTTACACTGATCATCATAGGTTATGCTGAAACTGTTAACTTGTTAAAAAATGCTGTATATGCTTCATATTATGTTTCATGTTTATTGTGATGTAACTTATTGTATGAAGAATTTATGTATTTATTCATCAATATTTATTTGGAATTTTACTCGCAAAAGCCATTTATTATATGTACTGGTTACAATCCATATCTGTTATAATCTACATGTAAAGCAGAAGATGAACTGTGCTCAAATAAAGTGCTAAATAAAGCTGAAGTTGTACTTGTCGTTACATTGATGAGTGATCAGGATAAGCCAGACTCAAACTCACATCGCCCAAATAAATAAATACAAGCAAGGAAAGTCAACAAAGGAAAACTAAATTGAAGTGAAATGTGTTAATTCCTGATTTACTCTCTTATGCGCATAAGATAATGTGTCCCTGCTTGTGGTTTTGCAATGTTGAGTCTGATGTTGAAGATTTGCAAATTACACACTTAGCATTACATTAAGTTAACCAGAGGTT
>NW_015505972.1:35912-36905 GCF_001515645.1 Sinocyclocheilus grahami
GTTTTGTTTCAACATGTTCCAGCAGAGGATGTGCATCGGATATGAACAGACCAAGTTTTAATGTATATGTCTGACTCTTAAATAACTACTTAAACATCTGTGGTCCAATTATAATAATGAGACATTAGTAGTTATTATTAATCATTTTAGTTATAATACTGGTCGAGCTTTTGATGGCATCTTCAGATTATACACAATACTGGAGTGGTGCGGTTGTAAAGTTAAAGGCTTTTTCATGTGTTGTATCTGTTTCAACTCTAGGAGGCAGCACTCTAATATTACGAGCTGGCATTCTCATCTGGTGACTAAACAAAATCAGCTTTGTGCATAATTATCTTAATACATTAAGCTTAAATAGTCTCTTTCACTTTAAATCTCCTCCTATAAAACTCAGTAATGAGGCACTTAACCTCATCAGGATAACGCTTCTCCTGAGCAGCGCAGATCATGTTTGACAGTGACACTCATTGGTATGCTAGCAACTTCCAGGATTATCTTCATATTATAATAATACCACAACCTTGAAGGTCATCTCTATTCTAATGAACTGATACAGAAACATTGAAAGCTATTTATTTCTTACTGACCTACTAAATCAACTGCATATCGTTAATATTTGACCAGTAAGATGAAAATATAGGCAATATATTGATGTTTCTCACTAACAGCTGTTGAACGATATTAAAATGAGAATACTTGTAAAACCGAGGATGACAAAAGACCCAGCAGCTGGACATAATCTTTGATCCAGTGAACACTCTTCAACAGATGGGCTATAGTTTTGCTTTAAACTGTAGCATTATGAATATTCCTATAAATTAATTTCACATTTGATTCCTGTGTTGTTTCTGTTACTACTCTGAAAGTGACATAGAGAAGGCCATAAGATCTTCATCATTCAATTACATCTGTATTGTTATGTTAATAATTCACAAATCATAATCTCAAACTGAGTTAAAATTAGATATGATTAATACAATTTAAAATAAAAAA
>NW_015505972.1:38212-38827 GCF_001515645.1 Sinocyclocheilus grahami
TTCTCTTTTGCTCAGATGGGAGAAGAAGATGGACAGCACTGACTCTACACCTCTCTCTACAGCCTCTCCATATAACTCTACATCTGCTTAGACCGCATAAATATATTTCATTCATTTTTAAAGTATATATCATTTTTATTTATTACAATGTAAGTTATCATTGTATAAAAATGTGGCATTACATGTATTTATTTGGTTTTTCAAGAATTTGGAGCTGTAATAATTTGATGACTATGAAAGCCATTTATTATACTGTATGAACTGACAAACCAGTTCCTATCAGTTACAATCTATATTTATGCCATGAAATTGATATATTTATGTCACACAAATCTGTAAAAGGAGAATTATGTTTAAATAAAGAAGATGACTGAAAGTATTTTCATTGTCATTCACTGCATTACTTTATGGGTCAAATGCTAGACAAATATCCAATATAAATAAACTTAATATGATTTGTGATAGCGATATTGTAATATTTTCTGTAGGGAGTAAATGAGGACTGGAACGTGTAGATACAAAAATTATTATTTAGACACGATGTGGACTCTTGAGTAATACTTTTATTCAGCAAGAACACAGCTAGTCAAAAGTGACAGTAAAGACATTTATCAC
>NW_015505972.1:38837-39235 GCF_001515645.1 Sinocyclocheilus grahami
CTCCTTGTGTCAATGCTGTCATGTAAGTATTCTCTGTATTCTCTACAAATAATATGTATTTGTCTTTACAGCATTGCCCTTTAAAAAAAAAATTAATTTCTAAATCTCTCTACCTTTCTTGCCAAACAGTTTCTTCACAACTGAAGGTCCGAGATGTAGCTACTGGAAGGAGAGCTGGGTGAAGCAAAAAATCCAGGAGCTCAAAACAATTCAACTTCAAGAGTAAGTCACTGATGAACGCACACTCATGCAAGAGACATGACATGAAATATTAATATATTAATACAATTGACAACATAAAAACTGTCTGATCAGAGAGAATGGACATTTTTAAATACAAAAATACCAATTTATTCTCTTTTGCTCAGATGGGAGAAGAAGATGGACAGCACTGACTC
>NW_015505972.1:43358-47614 GCF_001515645.1 Sinocyclocheilus grahami
GCAAGAACACAGCTAGTCAAAAGTGACAGTAAAGACATTTATCACAAAATTTGTCACAAAAGACTTCTATTTCAAACTAATTATGTTGTTTTTCTATTCACCAGATAATTCTGAAAAAATTATGATTTCCAAAAGCACAACAGTTTTCAGAATCGATTCGTTTTTTCCTGAGGACCAAATCAACATATTTAAATGACTCAACTTTGCCATCACAGAAATAAATAGCCTTTTAAAATGTATTAAAATAACAAACAGTTCTTTTAAAATTTTTATATTTCACAGTATTGTATTTTTGATAAAATTAATGCAGCCTTAGTGAGCATAACGGACATTAAGAAGTCTTACCGACCCCACATTTTTGAACCATAGTGTGAGTTAGAAGCAGTGTTCGAACTATACAGTGGACTTTGCTCGGGGAACCATGGTTACATACGTAACCTAGAGACGTTTTTTTTATTGGGGGGGGGTTCGTGCGCTTGCTATGACTTACAAAGTTACATAACAGCTACAAGTGTATGCACTACTTGCTTTATGCAAGCACTATATAGGATAAATCACTATACAGGATTTACCCTATTATACTTTAATAGGTGAAACAACATGATAGGTGAAACAACAAACAGCCAAACAAAGCATCAGGCTGTCTTTGAGTTCACATGAACAACGGTTAAAGGTACTCGTCATCAGGCTACAGAAGAATACCATAAGTCCTCCGTTCAATTAGGCCTAAGACATCGAGAGTCACGCAGACCTATAACAACCCAGCCACAACACATAATTGCAAATAACATGCCTTACCTTAACACAGAATCGACCACAGAGTCCAACGTTTATATTTTTTCTACGAATCTTTGAGTTAACATGTACTAAACACGAGTGGAATTTGCACACCTTGATGCTCAGGACAAGAATAGCATGTATAGTTATCTTAATTGAAGTGAATTAGGTTTAAATCGCCGTCATGCATGAATGAATGATATTTTTGCAATTTTACACATAATAATCCACGATGATCACATTACACAAAACTGAAATTGCATGTCAAAATAACACATTGTCAATATTTTTTGAGACCCCCCAAAATTTCACAAATCACGTTTTCAGGGGAGCCCATGTCTTATTAAGGGGAGCCGAGCTCCCCCGTAGTTCGCACCCTGGTTAGAAGTACTGTATCTGATTAGAAAATCAATTTAGAAATAGTGGAGAATAATATGGGGTTACATAAGTACAGCATTCTTTGCCAATTCACTGACTTTTTCTTTATTCAGCATCAAAATACCAATGACTAGCCTATATGAACCCTATCAAGAATTGTCCTTCACTGGTGCTGAAATTGTCCCTAAATTAAAATGCAATAATGATTTTCAAAATGAATAAATATAAAAATTATTATAAATAAAAAACGATCCTTCAGTGTTCTTTAACACTGATTTTACAATATCCTTTAATACAGAAAACATTCAGTAAAACTGCAGTTGTCTGTGTTGCTTGTCAGAGCAACACAACTCAATGACAGTCTTTATGCATGAAGTAAAACAGTCCAGGTCACCGTGGTCACGTCAATCAAGTTTAGCAATCCGTTGTTGTTTTTTGGCATAACCAATAGGCCTAGCAATTCAGAGCGGCCTCGTATAAATCCTCCCTTCAGATAGCCTACCTTCCTGTTTAACAGGTAAAAACAAACTGCTTTAACAATCTCACCTCTGCTATTTATAAGGGAATCCCACTATTATTTGTACAAAATCAATCGATATTTTCGTATTAATACTCAATATCTGCCACGAGGCCAGATAAACGCCAGCTTTTTCTGGAAAATGTAATTTACCGTTTAAGCACAAAGATTATGCGGGTTACGGTAAGTATAGGGTGCCATCAGTTTAATTTTTTATAAATACAAGGCTACTACCGAAGCTCTGATATGTAGAGAGGTGTTGCTTTGTGTCTATGCGGGTTATGTGGGATTAGTAAAGAATTTAATTTAAGTGCTTTTATGGGCTAGTCATTGAAGATGTTTCAGTTCATTTTATGTAATGAGTTCTGGTAGCCTGTTACATTGTTTGTATGATGTAGGCTATTTAATTTACTCATGGTTAATCGGTAGCCTATTATTTTTTTATTAATTGTTCGTTTAATTAATATGTTTGTTTGTTTGTTTATTCATTCATTCATTTTATACACGTTTTGTTTTTGTGCTTATTAGCCTATATTTGCTGCTGTAAAGTGATATTTTAAGGGGATCCTAAATGTGTATTAATTTTGTTTGTTATCTATTTGGTAGAAAATATTATAAATATTCAATGTTAAGAACTTGGTAGATTTTTGGTTTCTCCCTTATTTCAAACAGCCTTGCTTGTAATTTTTCGAGCTGTACTTTCATTACTTATTACATTCGCTCGCTAATTTACATGTACAGTTCATCAGAGCAAATTAAAAACGTCTCGTCACGTGGTCACGTGTTTGAAGTGCTCGCGCAGTTATTTGGACGCGATCTCGAAATGCGTTCTTCTTTCAGATGTAACGTTACACGTATCATTCGCTGTGGTTTCTCAAATCAAAACAAACAACAAAAATTTGGACAGATTGTCCACAAATAGCTGAGAATGGGGTCATTTCTTGCTTTTCCCCTGGTGAAACCGCCTGAGATATTCGACCTTCCCGACTCTACGCTTATAGAGGGTCAGTGACTGGAGAAACTGAATTAACCGTTGATACTCAAGTTTATTAATAAGCTGTTGGGGAGACCGGAGCTAGTTTTTTTTTTTACTGTTGTAAATATTTAGTTCATTTATTCATTCATTTAATCTGACGGGTTTTCTCTAATATTATTTTTCTTATTTGTAAACCACAAGTATTTGATTATTATTAGCAATATAATATCAACAGTAGGCTACACCAGCTTAGTGTAAATCTAAGTGTAGCCTACTGTAAGTAAGCTTACAGATTTGTCTGGGATATAACATTTGATGACTTACAAGTTGATGTTATTGATATTACAGCTGATAAAGAAGATGTTTATGCGGAATGTCATGCGATTAATGTGAAGTTCTGTGAAACCATGCATCGGCAGAATATGCGCTCCAAAAAGGAAGTGGCCATGTTTTATGGTATGAGTATTACAATTTCTGAAACATGTGAGGGACATTTAATAGTTTGCCAGCAGTTACCTACAAGCAACACTTTCAGTTTTATTGTACATGATTTATTGCACAAAACAACAGTATGTCTAGAATCTCCTGTAGGTGTTCATCGTAGAATCTGGCATAATGTCGATCCACATGGTCATGATGATGACTTTTGTTTTTAGAGAATCACATGTTTTTCAGAATATAGACGTCACTGGAGTGGAGTGGTTGAAAAGTTGACGGAGAAGTACCCCCAGTGGACATCTAAAGACATCTTGAACCTTAGATACCAGTTTGAGGTTTTTGTCAGAGATCAAGGCTATCTTCTTCACTACGCTACCTTGTAAGTGATAGTTTCCCACCAATGCATTTTTCAAAGGCCAACCTTGACATATATCTGTTCACAAATGTCAAATGGATCTCTAACAGCAGTGATTTCACACTCTCTAATATCACAAGATGTAATTCCCTACAAATCACTAATAGACCAGATGATATAAATACATGAAATATTGATAATCTCTCTCACTCTCCTTTTTTTCTTTACCATCCCGTCATGAACTCTGGGACAGCAATGAGATGCTTGACGTCTTTCAAGATGCCACTTCTCCTGAGCAGCGCAGAGAGATGTTTGACAGTGTAGACACTCGTCAGTACAACGCCATCAACTTTGAGGAGTATCTTCAGGTTATAATAATACCTTGAAGGACATCTTTTCCATTATGAATTTTTGCTGAATCCTTTAACATCAAACACAGTTTGTCTCATTATAATTTAAAGGGGTCATATGATGCTCTTTTAAAGATCATTATTTTGTGTATTTGGTGTAACAGAATATGTTGACATGCTTTAATGTTCAAAAAACACATTATTTTTCAAATACTGTACATTATTGTAGGTCTTATATGCCCCGCCTCTCTCAAACGCTTAGTTTTCTACAAAGTCCCTCCTTCCGACAAGCGCAGTCTGCTCTGATTGGCCAGCTGACCCATTGCATTGTGATTGGCTGAACACTGCAAGCACTCGTCGGAAATGTAATGCCCCTTACCATAATCACGAGCTTCAGCTTTCAAAATAAATGTATAGACCGAGCCTGAAAGGGGAACAGAGTCGTGTGACAGACACAGTGATGAA
>NW_015505972.1:47829-58136 GCF_001515645.1 Sinocyclocheilus grahami
TCCCTGACATGACTGCATCAACACTAACTGCGGTTACTGAAACCATGCCTTCTTTATTTGCATGAACATTTGGGCGGCATTATGCTAATATTTCCACATAGTGAGGTAGATATGTGGGGGTGTGTTAGAACGAGCCGTTTTAGGGGGGTGTGGCAGAGTCTTAACTTTGATAAAGAATATCTCTTTGGTTTTGAGACTTTAGTCTTCTATCTATGCACAATCAGCTTGTAACACTCCAAAGAGAAAGGAAAACATGAAATCGCATCATATGACCCCTTTAATAAGCACAAATCAGAAGTTAGGATAATATAGCTGTTGTTTGCTAGATGTTTGTCTCATCTTTTTTCACTCACTGTCTCTTTCTTTTAGCTGATGAACAATATTAACATTGGGACACCTGTACCCAGGCCTCCCGGAATTGAGGACGACAGAGATGAGATTATGAATTTAGTCTCAGATTTATCAGAAGCGTACACCTTTTCACAGATATGCTATGGCTTGTTCTAAAGTACAGAGTGATACTTTTGTAAAGTAATGACTGTTAACTGTAGTTCCATTTATCTGTGTAGTTCTGTTAACTATTCGCTTCCAACTGGGGTTGTCTTTTGCAGTAAGTAGCATACAAAGACAAATATTTTTATTTATTTTTTATTTCAGTTTTAATGTATTTTTTTGTTTTGCTGTTTAAGACAAATCTGTACAGCATCTCAGACTGAATTATAATTTTTTAATACATACAAGTAGAAAAATATAGTTAGTATGAAACAGTTTTTTTTTTATTGTTAAGGATATAGTCAGAATAGAATTTAAAGCATAATCTATGATGATAAGCATCAGTAATTAATGGAATCTGCCAGCATATGTTATGTTTAAAGCCACATTATTTGCAAAAGCTTCATGGGCTTTTGGTGGTTGTGTGAATCGTGAGTTTCAGTCCAGCAGTGGTGATACGCGGAGTTCCCTTTACTGTCAGTTTAGTTATTTTGGACCTGCAAAGAAAATATAAATCCAAGTCATTTGTTATATTGGTCATCATAAAAGAAGAAATCAATAATAATTCCAGTTTGTTACATTATTTACTGCTCAGTGTTTGTGGCCATGGTATGTTTGCTACAAATTTGAGGTGACTTGTTTGAAATGTCACACACTTTGTCCTTCTTACCTCAGACGTGCAAGCGCTGCTCTCACCCACTGATCCCCAACGCTCGCACATACCTTCCTGTTGTTCTTGGTGAAAAAGCTTAAAGAGAAAGATCATGACAATTTTACAAAGCAATGATGGCAAACTTTCATCTGAAGGAGGCTTATCGTGATTATTATTGGACATTACAGGCAGTTTGGGGGCCAAAAGTCTGATTTTAAATTCGTTTTAATAATACTTTATTTTTATTCAGCAAGGATGCATTAAATTGATCAAACTGGTCAGTAAGAATATTTACATTGTTACAAAATATTTATATTTCAAATTAATGCTCTTATTTTGAACTTTTTGTTCTTTAAAGCACCCTGAAAGAAAATGTTTAAAAAATATATTAAGTAAAAACTGTTTTTAACATCTATAATAAATATAATAATATTGTTATCTGAAGAATCGTGACACTGAAAACTGGAGTAATGGCTGCTGAGAATTCAGTTTTGCCATGACAGGAATAAAATACATTTTAAAATAAAATAGAAAACATTTATTTTAAATTGTAATAATATTTCACATTGTTAATGTTTTTACTGTATTTTTTAAAAATTCTAATAAGTGTAGCGTCATAAGAAACGTATTTCAAAAACATCTAAAAAGGCTTATCGACCCCGACCGCTTGATCAGTAGAGTATATATATTTATGTAATGTTTATTTAGTGGATATAATTATTTAGTTTTCATTTTAAATTATATTCTCAACAAGATTAACATGAATTTTTAAGGATTCTTAATTAATTAATTTATATATTTTTATTTTTCTCTGTTTTCTTCAATGGCAGTAACTCCACAAGTTTGCATAAAGCTTGATGATCATGTTCTTTAGCATGATTTGAGAATGATTCAAAGAGCATGACTTGCTCTTTGAAGCAAGAACATATCACTATTTGACTTAGAAAACAATTTTTTTCACTCATTTTACATGTAATAACATACATTTTTCATCTTTAAAATCATAACAGTTTTATTATTATTAAGGAAAGACAGATTTTTCAATGTAGTATCAGACTTTTGTACCCCACTTATGTCTGTGTTAATGCTGTGGGATTTTTAGTTTTTTGTACTGTGCGCCCTCATATATTTAAATGTATGATTAAAACTTGTCTCTTTTGGTGTAACCACATTGTGTGGGTAAATGGGTGAACCCTGACTCATTGCTGCGGTCAGATTACAGTGACTCACATGATGGCATCTATGCGACACACCTCACGGGAGCTCTGCTCAATAAAGCCCTTGATCGCACCGAAGGGCAGAGGATTTCGAGTGTATTTCACACAACAGGCATAGTTCAGCGGCCCATCTGACATCACACAAAACATCTTTCTTACAGTCATAGTCATAGACCCACAAAAAGTACCTCAGTTTATTGCATGTACTAAATAGTACCCATTAAAATGACATAGAAAAAATAGCCAAATTCACAGCAATTACCAAAACAATGCAAAAAAAAGCAGTAAGGTCTCCATAAGAAACTTACATGCTGCTGGAGTGTGAGGAAACAGGCTTAGAAGAATGCTGCTGATGAGAGTGATGGTGAGCAGAGACATGATGCAGTGCATTTCAGTCAGTCAGAGATGTGTGCTATAGCAGTGCAGGGCCTTATATACTAATGATAATGCTGTGGGATTTTTAGTTTTTTGTACTGTGCGCCCTCATATATTTAAATGTATGATTAAAACTTGTCTCTTTTGGTGTAACCACATTGTGTGGGTAAATGGGTGAACCCTGACTCATTGCTGCGGTCAGATTACAGTGACTCACATGATGGCATCTATGCGACACACCTCACGGGAGCTCTGCTCAATAAAGCCCTTGATCGCACCGAAGGGCAGAGGATTTCGAGTGTATTTCACACAACAGGCATAGTTCAGCGGCCCATCTGACATCACACAAAACATCTTTCTTACAGTCATAGTCATAGACCCACATAAAGTACCTCAGTTTATTGCATGTACTAAATAGTACCCATTAAAATGACATAGAAAAAAATAGCCAAATTCACAGCAATTACCAAAACAATGCAAAAAAAAGCAGTAAGGTCTCCATAAGAAACTTACATGCTGATGGAGTGTGAGGAAACAGGCTTAGAAGAATGCTGCTGATGAGAGTGATGGTGAGCAGAGACATGATGCAGTGCATTTCAGTCAGTCAGAGATGTGTGCTATAGCAGTGCAGGGCCTTATATACTAATGAGCGATGAGATCAGTTGCACATGTAGAATCACAAATCAGATGCAGGCTCTAAAACGGGGACAGCAGCAACCATGGAAAAAGAGGACAGGAAAACCAATATCGCAGATATTACAATGCTTACAAAACAAGTCCCAACCACAGACGTGTTGCAGATTGATCTGACGACTGTTTCTTCTTAGTATCTCAAGCAATTACGCACTTCCCATGTGAGAAGTTGTTGTGCATATGCCATTATTTCAAGTATAGCCTCAAGTATAACTGGCGTTGTTGTGAATGATGTAAATCAACATCCTGTGTGTAATTCATTTACATTTATTCATTTAGCAGACACTTTTATCCAAAGTTACTTACAATTGAGGAATACAACAAGCAATTCATCACAGGAATTGCTCGAAATACAAAGTTTCAGATATTGTTCAGATTAACGCAAGTACTAGACGGGGGATTAAGGAAAGAGATTTTTTTTTAGAATGCAGTCAAATGTTGACGAAAGACGAGTTTTCAGCTGTCGCTTGAAAATTGTCAGGGATTCAGCATTCCGGATGGGGGTGGGAATGAAATGCATGAAAAAACCCTGTAAAAGGTCAAAGTGTAGCTCTATATTCTTATGTTCTATTCTTTGCTATGCTATTCATTTTTTTGTCCCTATTATAACTAATATTTATAAGGGGGTCCATTATTTGTCATCTATTTTAAATCAATTGTTCAATTATTTGAGTTTAATTATCTGATGGTATTAGATGATTACAGGTGATTTAGACAATTTGAGATTGTTGACATCAATTTGTGCCTTACAAGCTACCAAATATGTTTATAGGGGAAGGTGTTTATTGTGCAGTGTGAGGATTAGCTAAACCTCTTCTTTACCATGACCCATTTAGTGGTGAGAATGACAATGTTCCCCTCCGAGCAAAAGAAGAAATGAACATGCACAGCTTCTGTGACCTAGAAAACAGTAATCAAGGGGGAGAGTTAATGTAAAGATCATATATTTAGTTTATCTTGCTAGTATGTATGCCTTTGAGTGGCACACTTTTAATCGTGAAATAGAGGTTTTGTCATGTGAAGGTGCCTCAGGGTGCATTTCTGTGTAAATGCTGCATATCTGATAAAATCGTGAGACACGATGTATAAATTTAGAAAACATCTCATGCAAGGTGCAAGCTGTCTGTTGTGAGTAAGTTCTATTTCTGTCGACTGATGAATCATTTATACTGTATTTCCAGGAAATTGCAACCAGGCTTAATATCTAAGCAACGCTGTTTAAAAAAATAATAATTAAGCTGTATTTTATCATACATTCTCTAACTGCATTCTCAACAGCATGACAAAGTGATTTTCTGTGTTAGTATTATTTATTTATTTAGTGAGATATTTTCATGGATGGATGGATGGATGGATAGGTAGATAGATGGTTAGGTGGGTGGCTAGATGACTAGACAGACAAATATACAGACTGATGGATGAATGGGTAGGTAGATAAACTGTTATATGGGTAGATGGTAGATAAACGGTTATATGGGTAGATGGTAGATAAACGGTTATATGGGTAGATGGGTAGCTAAATGGTTAGGTAGGTGGATAGATGGGTAGACAGACAAACATACAGACATGGATGGATGGTAGGTAGATAGATGGGTAGATAAATGTAATTTAGTTAGGTAGTTGGTGGGTAGACAGACAGACAGATGGGTAGATAAATGGTTAAATGGGTAGATTATAGGTGGACAGACAAATGGGTGGATAAATGAGTAGATGAATAGTGATATGGGTAGATAAATGGGTAGGTAATATTGGTAGATGGCAGATAAATGGTTAGGTGAGTAAATCAATAGGTACACAAACATACAGACAGATGGATGGGTAGATATATAGATGGGTAGGTAGGTGAGTAGACAGACATTGGTAGATAAAAGGTTAGATGGGTGGATAAATGGTTATATAGATAGATAGACAGACAGTCTGGCTCTCTCTGTACGTAGAGCACAGCTGAATTAATCATCGCTGCGGCACCTAGCTCTCCTTCTCAATATCTCTCCACTTTTCTCTTTTTATTGAGACCTTTCTTTCCGTCTCTGTCTCTGCTCTCCCCCGCACTCTGCAGCACGTGAATCATATTGCCAGAGTGAGTGGGACTTTCTGCTCGTGCACTTCAATCTTTTCTCATGTTTGCTCTCAGTCTGAATAATTACCGTGTGTGGGTGGTTGTAAGCTTCTCTCATTTTGATTCCTTTATAATGACCCAGTGGGAGGTTAACAAATTAATACCTCAAATGATGAATCTGGAGAGACAGAGAGAGAGGAAAACCGATAGAAGACATGTCAGGTCACCAGCTCTCTCATTCATTGCTCTCTGATGGTAAATATTTGATTCTGAGATTAAAATTCATGGGGTAAATGTTACACCTGGGTCCTCTGAAGCCTGAAGACAGGCCGATAGATCACCTGTCAAAGTGAGTACACTCAGGCTAGACCTTGTGACATTGATTGGAAATGCCTGTGAAATCGCAGGGCAGAATTACTGATACGTACAATTAGTTTGACCTTGAGGTCAGAGGTGTGACAGCCATATATCTTGTCTGTTTTTTATGCTGTTTATTATTTATTTATGTATTTGTTTAATTTTAAAGGCACAACCAGATGCTCATTTTATTTTCCTTCACATATCAGGTTTTTTTATAGATATGAAAGATAGATTTTTACTTGTTTTATGTTGTTGTTGTAGTTTTGTAGCAGTGAACCTAGATAATTCTGTCAACTATTTGGGTGTTTCTTCAACTAAGGGTGCTTGTTAACTCTGTTAAATCACACTTTTCACAAAAAAAAATTTAATCAGAATAAGCAATGAAATGGTTTGTTTCACTCAATTATTGTAAATGTTCTAAATTGTGATTAATATTTTTAAAAGTAATTTTTCTTATTTATTGATTGAATGTCTAGGTCTGGGACATGGGTAAAATAATCAAATGTATTCATTTGACCAGTATCAAAATGATATACAGTGGGGCAAAAAAGTATTTAGTCAGCCACCAATTGTGCAAGTTCTCCCACTTAAAAAGATGAGAGAGGCCTGTAATTTTCATCATAGGTATACCTCAACTATTGCAAATAAATTCTTTAAAAATCCTACAATGTGATTTTCTGGATTTCTTTTTCTCATTTTGTCTCTCATAGTTGAGGTATACCTATGATGAAAATTACAGGCCTCTCTCATCTTTTTAAGTGGGAGAACTTGCACAATTGGTGGCTGACTAAATACATTTTTTCCCCACTGTACATACATGGTAAAAGAGTTCTGTAATGTAATTACATTTAGAAATTTGCATTTATTTAGAGATTTTCATATAAATATGGAAGGCCAAATAATTATTTGGTAAATCATAATAATGACATAAGTATAAATGATGAAATACTAAGTCATAAATATTCAATAAAAGCCATAATTCTGATATAAAAATGTCATAATGTGACAACTTTGTCATAATTTCACCTTTTATCTCATAATTTTGACTTGGTATGTTATAATTATGGCTTATCCCATTAATATGACTTAGTATCTCGTAATATGACTTTATTATGATTTACCAAAGCTTGCATTATTTATTTATTTATTGTGGACGAAATTACCTTCCATATATAACAAAACATATACATAAGGACATAAAAGTCTCATAGTTGAACAACCAGCCATTTACCATATATTTAGAATGTAAACAAGAAATCAATCTAAGGAAAGGTGTTTTTCTGATATTCTCTTTCTAAACTCTGGATACACCCACTGTATTAAAGTAATTTGAAATGTCAGTGTTTTCCCTTCAGGGGGCGCCAGAGGATACTAAGATGGATTTTTTCCCCTTGTCTTGCTTTGAATTAAGATGGAGGATATTACTAAACAGATTGTTGTTGTTTTCAGAAAAAAGTTCAGTATACTACTTACTTGGATACCCTTTTTTTTGTTTCTTTCTTCGAATAAGCTGTTTTATTCATTTCCTGGTGGCATTTGTTCAGTTTTGTCATCTCATGAAAAATGAAAATGCTTTTAACATTAAAATCACCTCAAAGGCATTGGCCAAAAAAACGGTCTGCTTAAGTAGGAGATTTGTCACAGAGGACAGACAGAGTGGACACAGAGCCATGAATCTGAGGATGAATATCACAGCTGGCATAACGTTGTCAGTGACACAACATACACTTCCTCCTCTCTCTCAAATTTGGGCCACACTCCAACTTTAAAGTAATCAAATATTTCTCATTCTATGGGAGATTTTTGTAGTTTGTGATAAATTCTGTCCAATAAAGCCGACGAGATGACAGCTATGAAGGATGTAAAGGACACCGAAAAAAATGAATGATTATTTAAGGCCCTACTTCCTGCAGGGAGGGGCCCTGTGCCAGAGACAGCACAGTTCTAACTCTATAAAAGTGTCAGTGTAAAAGTTCCGGAGTCCTTTGCAGTCCTGCATTTGCAATGAATATAAGAGACTCAAGAGCGAGCAGGTTTGTGTGTCTAAATTGGAACTAGCAGGCCCTGTCCCAAATGGCAAACTTGTTGTATATGAGACCATAGGGTGTCCCATTTGTCATTTTCGGTTTCATAAGGGTGCTCATGAGTTTCTGCCTACCTTTTTAGCAGCTGCTGTGTTTCTTTAATGTGCACTTTTTCTGATGCAGACTATTAAGTGATAGTCTGTGTTTACAGTTACATCACATTTTTATCAGCCTTTCATTTCCTCCTGATTTTACAGTTTGAAAATCATATTTATGGATATTAATTGTTTTAAAGGGATTGTTCACCCCCTAAAAAAGGAGAAAACTTTAAACTCACCCTCATGTCATTCCAAATCTGCTTGACTTACTTTCTTCTTCATAACAAATCTATATATATATATATATTTTTTTTTTTTTACTTTTTAAACTTTTTTGATTTTGTCTCGTCCATGCAATGAAAGTTATAAATATAAGATCAGAAATCATAATCATGTTGTAAAAATTATGACGTTATCTCATAATAATTTAGCTTTGTCATTATGTTTACTTTTTTTCTGACATAATATCTCATAATTTTGACTTTTTGTGTCATAATTATGACTTAATTTTGATTTTCCAAAGCATGATTCACATCCGATAAACTTTTATATGGTGAACAGAAACTACAAAAAAAATATATATATATTGTGTTCCCATTTGCCCCAATAGCAAAAGAAGAAAATATACAACAGCAAATTTAAGACTTAAAAAAAGAGAGGAAAAAAGAGAGAGATTGATTATGTTGGTCAGTTAAGAGAAAGATATCAAATTTGCCGCCACACCCTCAGGCATTGTATTAGAAGCACTTACTGTACACTGCAGCGTTAACTAGTTTTCTGAAATGTAACTATCCATTTAAATTTCCATACATCATGACAATAATGAATCCCTTGGAATTGAAGGAAATGCACCCATCAACACACACTCTTTATGTGTTGCTGCTACTGTATTGCTTATGCAAACAATTTAGTGCTTTGTGCAGCATGCTAACATTTGCTCAACACTGTCCTCCTGTGCAACAGAAAACAAACACACACTGCACGGGCCAGAGCGCCACAATAAATCGAAGTGCCAGCTCTGACACAATCTGTAGGCAGAATGCATCTTGACAAGAGGCTTCTCGGCGCAGGTGCTTTGTGTTTCGGTGTTAGGAGCAGAGGAGTAACACAGATAACAGATGGATTTATGACAGGGCTTAGGCGGGGATTAGGGTACCTCAGACCTAGATGATTGCACAGCTTATCATGTCACCTTTAGCTTTATCAAAGACATGTTTTTTTGAGAAGACCGCCAGAAAGAACGGGACCGAAGCCACGTGGGGTGGGTTAGACAAAGAGAGAGGCAGAAATGCTATGTTAGCAATGGAATACTAGAGGAAATTCAGTATGAACTTGTATGATTTTTTTATGATATACAGTATGATTTTGCTAATTGTTTTTTTAGTATATAGTACACACACTCACAATGACATTTGCATTTTTTAGCAATGGGAGGAGTGATGGAGGAGGAAGATGGTGCATCTGATGAATGGGGCATCTTGTCCAAAAAGCCAGAAAAATGGTTTGGGCGATGGTATATTATACTCCTCCAAATGTGTGCATTGATGTTAAAGCCCTTCATTTTCACATCACTGGTGTGTCTTTGTGAGCAATCCATAAACTAGATATATACCGGGAGGTCGTTTACATATTTCTTTGGCTATCTTTGTGTTTTATTGCTCAAAGCTCTCAGCATATGTGTTAATGCACTATGACTTAATGTTGGAGTGAATTTATGACCGATTTATATTAACCCACAGAAACTTTTCCCATGAATAGATCTGACTGTATTTTGTGGGCTTTTCCCACATTTTCTCATCTTGATTTTGGGGGAAAATCTGCAGAATTTTGCAAGATGGATTTAAACATGGTAGAAAGGGTTATCAGAGGACAGATTCACAAAAAAGTTAGGATTACCTCTTAAATCCGTTTTAAATCCCAGAAGATTTTTCATGAATTTGAGTTATTTCAAATATTAAGCATTGCAACACTTACATATACGCATTACTTATAGTTTGGAATAATTTTTTTTTAAAGATATAGTCTAAAAAATAGGAAAATATTAAGCAGCAAAAAAATTTTTTCAACATTGATAATAACATTGATAAGAATCATATCAGATTAGAATGATTTCTATATAGGATCACATGACACTGAAGACAAACGCAGTTGAAAATTCGGCTTTGCCATTATAGCAATAAATTACATTTTAAAATAGCCTATATTAAAACAGAAACACGTTATTATAAATTGTAGTAGTATTTCGCAATATTACTGTTTTTTTTATAAGTATACTTTTTTATGGGACTAGACTAATATATAATCAGCCAACATAAAATATATATATATATATATATA
>NW_015505972.1:58244-71179 GCF_001515645.1 Sinocyclocheilus grahami
ATATATATATATATATATATATATATATATATATATATATATATATATATATATATATTCTTGAGGAAAAATGAAAATGTTAAGACAACTTAAGGATTAGTCAATACTTTTGCTTAGGAACATTTTTATAATTTATCCTAAAACTGTACAATTATTTTTAAGAATTTTATTTTCCTTCAAAAAACATAAATAAAAAAAATAAAAACACTTTTTTGGGGCCCAACAATAATTTTCTCCCAGAGAATGCAAGATATCCTTAGCATTTTCCTGAAATATGAAGATAAGAATAAAATAGTAATAATAGTAATTTTAAGTAAATAAATAGACATTAAATACTTATTTGAGTTCAAAGTTGAATTTACTGTATTACAGTACCAGAAGAGGATTTGGTGGGATACAGGACAGTAAAACAGTGAGGAAGGTCAAATTCACAGTGTAGCCATTTTTATACAAAAACCATAGAAGATTGCAATCGGCCAATCAAGCATGCAGTGTAAGAAGCCAAAATATTTAATAAATTAACATGCAATGTACAACTTTGTGAATGACAGGCGTTTGAAATGTACTGTTTCTGTGGGCCTGCCCATAGTGAGGGTATACCACATTACAATGAGTTTTTATCATCCAGAATACATGCTGGAAACTTCTGAGGGTCCTGTCACTCTGTGAGGGTCCATGGGTGTTTGTCATTGTGTGTGTGTATGGCAAAGAAACAAAAAGTGCATGCTAAGTGAGAGACACACAGCAGGAATTCCACAGCTAACTGTCACTTCCTCCCCCTTCTGCTCAGAGTGTGGGCGGCAGCTCGAGATCTGTGTGTATGCGAGTACACGCTCGGGTTGTTGTGTGTCTGTATATGTGTGTGTGTGTGTTTGGATGTATTGCTTATGTATGCAGGAAGGCCGTTTTGTTTGTGTATAAAAGACCATGACAGAATGTATATTCTTTGATGCTGCCCGATCATGAGTTTGTGTCACTGAAGCTGAGAGAAAGAGACAGTCAGAGAGCCCTGTATAAATAGAGGATGTCTCTCTGGTGTGTTTGCAAGCTGAAGTGTGTTTATAGGCTCTATGAAAACCAGCACATTAGCAAGCTGTGTCTGGTTGAATGTCACAAATACATGTCCGGGTTGTATTTATGCATACAATAAAGAGGGGGAAAAAATACAAATGGTATTTTTCATAAAGGAAATGTATGTATTATGTATTTATAAAAAAGGATGATGGTCCACACACAAAATAATAAACTAAAATGAATTAATGAAGAAATAAATCTCTGTAGTATTGGATTTATATTAATTAAATTCCACTGTTTGTGCATTTCAGTTTAATACTTTCCTTAGTTTGTCATTCTACACTGATGATGGGCTATTGCCATAAAACCGCATGTGTTTTTATTACCAGTGGAACTTAATATTGAATATAAATCCAAATACCACACTTAATTAATTAATTCATTCATTCATTCGTTCATTACAAAGGATGATGATCTATGCACAAAATGATAAATAAAAATAAAACAAACAAATAAATAAATATATATTTTTAAATTTATGAATACACCTATATGAATACATGAATATACCATACACAAAAGACTAAACAAAAAATAAATAAATAAACAAATAAATATATCACTTTAGCATTTTGATTTATACTCATTAAATTCCACTGTTTGTCAAGTGTAGTTTGTCAATTCCACAATCACTGATAAAAGACTATAGCTGTAAAAAAACATTTATGTTTATGTAATGATATTCGCTTAAATTCTGATTCTGGCAAAATATAATTGCTGGTATACTAGATCTCAGTGCTGCGTTTGGCAATGTCGATCATAACATACTTCTAGAGAGACTGGAAAACGTCCCAGGTTACGTATGCCCATATTGAGATGCCCAGGAATATGCACTGCCCTCAGCGAGAGGAACTTGCCCTGGGACCACACCAGGACAAGACCGCTGCGCCCTGGCACACTGGCCGGGTTGGCAGAACGGTTTCTTGAGGGCGCTGAGGAGAGACGGACACCGTGTAATGCGGTGCACCTCGCTCTTCCCCAGTAGGGGCCGCCCTCAGCAGTCCTGGATTTCCACAAATGCCTCTCCGCCGCCACCAGAGCTGCCATGGACCGCCCAACAGCACGGGCGGTCTCCTTGGTGGCGCGAAGGGCTAAATCAGCGGTTTTCCTCAATTCTAAAATGTCATCTGCTTTGACTTGCTCGCCTTCATCTAGCTCTTTTAGCAGGTCAGCCTGGTACGCCTGTAACACTGACATAGTGTGCAGACACGCACAAGCCTGACCTGCTGCCGAGTACCCCTTGCCCACCAGCGCTGAGGTGGTTCGCAGCGGCTTGGAGGGCAAGACCGGAGCCTTCAGAGACGACGCCGCACCGGGTGACAGATAGCTCGCAAGCGTCTGCTCTACCCGGGGCATCGCTCTGTAACCGCCTTCACTCACCCCCGCCACATTTCCATAATAATCAGAGGCAGGGACGAATAAGCGGGCCGAGAATGGTTTCTTCCATGATCTCGACACCTCGGTGTGGAGATCGGGAAAAAACAGCAGGCTTTTATTATTATTACGATAAATCCATTTGATAACTAAAAAATAAATTTTCTTTTTTATTATTCATTAATGTATTTTATTTTTAAGGTGACCTGGACATGTTTTTGTCTATGTTTGCTTTCCTAAAAAAATTGTGAGACAATAAATCCCTTCCGCACAGGGACAGGAAATGACATTGAGGTGGTGTAGTTGCCATGCAATCTGTCTGTTTGTCAATAGGTCATCCTCTGAGCACCGAGCCATAAACCCTAAACCTTAATGATGTGCTTTATGGTACATGGATGGACTGCGCAATAGGCTGATGCTGATTACCCAAGATTACGCAGGGTTTGAATAGGGATTGTAATCTGCTCGTAACTCATGTTTGCTCAGCGCAGATGTGCAGCCATTGTCATGAATGGTGACAGAGCTAAGAGACCACCCTGTCTGTATTCAAGAGCACATAACAATCATCGTAAATGAAATGAGAGATTACAGTGGATTAATAGTCTGAGAAATGTGCAAATGAGAGACTAAATTTTCCTCACTGTAGCGTGTTCGTGCCTGTTTGAGCACACTCAGAAGCATAATCATTTCACTTCACATTTCAGGCTCAGGAGAAGAACAGTCTGAATCTGTGTGACATTGTGACATTCTCAGTACAGTAGAAAGAGCAAATGTGTTTCTTTATGTGTATACTGTATATTTAAAAAACTATATATTTAAAAAACAAGTAGAAACATTTTTTTAAGTATTTTTAATATTATTATTAATGTTACGTATTATAACACATCACATTGACCTGTAATGTCAACTACCCAGATGCATTTTAAGTACACACACACACACAATAGTCTTGAGAAACAAGTCTTGTGGCACTTTTGCATCTAAGTATGTTTTTACTGAAAACCAAGACAGTTTTTGCAGAAAACCAAGAAATACTGATTAAGATTTTTTGTTGTTGTTGCAATGCAGAGTTTGTAAAAGTGCATTTATAATGTTGCTGTGTGTTTCCAAACCCATTTGTTTGTGTGTGTGTGTGTGTGTGTGTGTGTGTGTGTGTGTGTGTGTGTGTGTGTGTGTGTGTGTGAGTGTGTGTGTGTGTGCGCGTAACACATTTGAGTTTATTTTGGATCAGCACTGCTGTGGTTTGTGCGTTCTCCTCAGACCACATTCCAATTTTTCTATTGCTTGCCAGCTCTAGTTGAGATGGAAGTGGTTCTTGGTCTGAGTAGAAATTTGGGGCTCAGACCAGGCCTGTGTTTGTGTACATGTGTGTATGTTTTGGCTGAACACACAAACGTCTTGCACCAGTGTATGGCGTGCTTATAATTCAGCTATGACTGTGTGCACTCTGGTTCAAGTGTTTGTGTGCGTGTGTGACTGTGTTTGGGTCTCCGTATGGAGATATTTACTCAGATGTCATGACACAACTGTGGAAAATTTCCACAGATCTGTGCTGAGCCAAGCGTTGCCTCTTGCAGGTACTCCCACGTCCTCCGAAGAAAACTGCAGTGGGGAGGCCGTTCTTTGTTACCCACCTCTCTTCAGGAAGAGCCGGGACAGGGAGTGGGAAGACAGCTGAAAACCCCTCTATTCCCCTTTTTGGTGCTGGGTAAAGCTTTAAACACTCTCCATCCAGAACAAAACAACCCTGCTGTGAGCCCTCTATCTGGCTCTTTCACTCTTTCTTACTCCGTAGAAAGCTCTATCCAATGGGAGATCAAGGTATCAGACTAGGGTGCGGATTGGATTGGAAGTACAAACTGGAAAACATACACTGACCCCTAGACCGCAACTCCCCACACCCATCCGCAGATTACAAGCCCCTCTGTGGCCAGGGCATGCCATCAACATAATTAATGGCTGCTAAAATGTGGCTACCTCAAGGTCCTGAGCAGAATAAATATCATTCATCACCGGCACAATTCAAACAAGCTAGACAGATGAGTATTAAAGTACATTCTTTTAGCCAGTGGGGATGAATGCACAGTGTGTAAACTTGGAAGGGAGATGTGTAACGAGAGGGGGAAAAGTGAAATGTTTGACTTCAAGAGTACGTAGAGAGTGCAAACACACTGCTGTAGTGGTGAACATTTAGCATTTGAGTATATATGTTATAAATAGCCTATCACTACCTGGTTTATTCGCCACTCAAGAACCTTAAAGGTCTATAACAACCCTAAAGATGTCACTTAGTGCTCAAACATTGATTGATTCACTAAAAGTTACGCAAAAGACAGAGAAACAAATACAAACATAATTAGCGTAGTGCAATGTGTTTACATAGTGCAGTGCATCACATTATTTTCCATATAATGTACATTATTGTTTCTCCTCTGTGCCCTGCCTTTCTGAAACGTGTCGATTTTTACAAAGCTCATCGGTCTGAAAAAGCTAGGTGTGCTCTGATTGGCCAGCTATCCAGTGCGTTGTGATTGGCCGAATACCTCAAGCGTGTGACGGAAATGTTACGCCCCTTACCATACTGTGATGCCGTCTCCCAGCAGGATGAGACTCAGTCCAGCTGCTCTGCTCGTGCACATCCCATCATCGGTTCTCTTTTAGCAGTTTAGTCAATGTACTGTTAGGAGTAACTGAATAACTCGGGATATTGGTTTATTTCGCGTCAGAGGGAGTTTCAGGCACGTTTATAAACCGAATAACTTAAGTAATTTGTGGATTAGTGCATACTGGAGACGTGAACCATTTCAAACGATTCAGTTCGATTTGGTGAACTGGTTCCGGTTAAATAGAACGATTCGTTTGCGATCCGGACATCACTAGACGAGACAAAACCAATAAAACCCATTACAAACGAGGCATTTGTTGCATCCAGTGGGGACATAATTACGGATTATAATGATTTATACTGTCTCTTTACGCGTTCCATTGCATCGCGCCGCATAAACATAAAACCATGTCTGCATTTGTGATCGGAGAAATGACAAACAACAAGCCCTACTCTACACTGTTCAAAACTCGCGTTTGAATCATCTTTGGCAAATTATTTAAATATAAAAAACTTACTTACAGGCTGTGCATCAGAAGCGCCAGACTGTCCTTGCAAAGTTGGAACTGCCCAACTTTATAGAAACAGCCTTTGTGCCACATCATTCTAGGCTACTGGTTCAGGAAACAGTCCTCATCCATCCTCCATAAAATGCGCAGCACACATCTGAATATTTGGGTTGAACTCTTCTGGAACAGTGTTGTAAATACAACTTAACAACTGATTTCTAGTCGTGTCCTCTTTTGGAAGGCCAAACAAAGTAGTTTCGCTTTCACAACTAAACACACAGCGTCTCCACGACATGGCAGCGGCGGCAACAATACTACAGCAAGAAGAAAAGTTACGCCTTCTTTATTTGCGTGAACATTTGGGCGGTGTTATGCAAATCTTCCCACATTGTGATGTAGACATGTGGGGGCATGTTAGAACGAGCTGTTTTAGGTAGGTGTGGTTGACTCTTAACTTTTATAAAGAATATCTCTTTGGATTTGAGACTTTATTCTTTGCAACTTTACAGATCTTCTTTATGCACCAAGAGATTGTAACACTCCAAAGAGAAAGGAAAAATTGAAATCGCATCATATGACCCCTTTAATGAACACGACAATGATAGCATTAGCCAATGAAATAGTACTTTAGCTAACATTTGGCAACTGCTATTTTACATCTTCACTATTCATCTGCAATTTTGTGTTTCCTATATTATTACAAACAAGTACTGTCACCTCATCTCTGTACTATAACATTAGCATGAGCGCTAACACTGTGACGTTTCAACAGATTTCTTGGAAAAAGTTGTGAATTTAATACCATGGTACTATGATACGCCATGATACTGTATTCATATACCATAGTATTTATTCTTCAAGGTGCTTTAAAGAATACCACGGTTTTGCAATTATGGTAATGTCCAAAATATGGTAACGGCACTTTTAAGTTACTAAGAAGCACTGTCTGTCCTATAACGTTAGCATGGGTGCTAACAGTTGTGGTTCACATTAGCCAAAATGCTTATAGTGTGTTTTCAACAGATTTACTTGGAACAAGTTGTGAATTTAATACCATACTGCATTCATATATTATGGTATTTCCTTGAAGGTGCTTTATTTATAGATTACAGTAGTGCTACAGTCATGGGGCCAAAATATGGTAAAGCCATGTGTTTGTAAGCGTACTGGAATACTGTAAGGACAGAAATGTTAATTAAATACAGCCAAACCCATGTCTCCACAGAAGTGTGTCCGAGTACCTGGAGTGGGCAAAGAAAGTCTTTCACTGTGGACCGCTCACCCAAAATTGGACTAAAGAATTTTAATGGACTCCGGCAAATGGGAGCTAATTGGAGTGAAGTCGAGGTAAGGATAGGTGGAAGGAAACAAATGGACTGTAGAAAGAGTCATGTTTCAGAGAGGCATGCTGAGAAGGATAGACACTATAGCAATTAAATGGAAACCGAACTTTAAGAGAGCCAAAGGGAAAGAGCGTATGAGAAACAGTGGAATTTGAAGTCCAAGCAGAGGGAACTGCATTCCTGCAGTAAATTGCTCGTGGGGAATAAAGACAACGCAAAAAACGTCAGTCAGAGTTAGAGTTAGAGATTTACAATAAATCAAACTAAGTCCTGTGCTGTTCTAGTATTTTTAAGTATGTTTGTGATATATAATCATCTTACAGTGCTGTCATACTGTACCTGAGCTGTTTGTTTTGGGGACGTTTTTTTGTTGGTTAAACAGAGGTTATGTTTTTAGAAATCTACAATATTGTATCAGGCACAACATGATTAAGCAACAAGTTGATACCAATATTTAAATATATTTATCTACAAGCAGCAAATCAGTATATTAAAATGATTTCTGAAGGATCATGTGACACGGAAGACTGGAGTTATTGCTCCAAAAAAATAAATAATAATGAATAAAAAAGTTTACAATCACAGGAATAAAATACTTTTATTTTTATTTAAAATATAATAAAATAGAAAGCTTTTTTGTTACGTTCCTTATATATTATTCTGTGTTTTTGTCCAGCCGCGCAAAAATATGTTTTGTTGGTTCATTCAATGTAATCCCATCCACAGTGAAATCTTGTTATACTGATGCTTGCAATTAAAATTCAAATTGCAAAGTAAACTTCAAATATGTTCTGATTGTCTGTCACATTGTGCCGGATTTGTGCTTTTAGTGAGGACATAAAAATGACTTAAGCTGCATTGCACGGTTTGGACAATATTCTTTGGATGAATAATTTTTCCTGGTTGCAGGAGACACATGAGACAGAAGGGCTCTCCAGGGCTGTTGAGAGGTATTTTTAGAGGCGGGTCTTATCTGAACTCCCGGAGGCCTGAAACTCAGTACTTCACCTTGCCAGGTCAGGTGCTGAAAAGGGAATTAACGGGCATCATGGGAACCAACCGAGTGGTGGAGCCAAAGGGGTCAAGGGGTGACATCACAGTGCAGCTGGGCGGCCTGTTGACAGTCAGACAAGACCAAGACCACCAACAAGTATTTTCAGTGGTACCTTTCCTGCTGTCACACACACTTACACAAAAAAAGAAAAACATGAACACACACCTTCATCATCTCAAAAAATGACTCTTCCTTGCTGTAAGCCAAATAAACTAATCTAAACTTTGATGTATTCTCATAAAAAACACACTCATACGCTCTCAATTTCACTCTAGATAAATGTATCAAAGGCCTTTCTGTAGCTCACAGTAATACCCCAAATAATTTGCTTGTTTATCAGTAAGCATGCCAGCACAATTACCGCACCAATTACTGCAGTCAGTGCGTAAAATATTACCAAGTGTGAGGCGATGCCTCCTCTCACGCTGTAATATTCATTCCATAATCATGTTATTACTGTAAACGTGGCTCACTTTACGACAGCAGTAATTAAAAACGGCTCTGATCGCGCGTATCAGTGGCAGCTTAGTGCTGCCGTACTGTCTGTAATTAACACTGCCACCCCATCTCTCCCTTTCTTAATGAAATCGCTCAGACAGATCATAGATTTCTCATTCATCTCAGCAGACCAGGCACAGGCAGCTCACCTCCACTGCTACTGAACCGTGTTAAAACTAAGTAAAATAGGGGGAAGAAAACTCTCTCTCTTTCTGCCTCCCAGTTTTTCTACAACAGTGAAATCGATAATTTAAGCTGTTAAAACTGAAGCTGCGATTTCACCTGTAAGCTGTGTTAGTGCTGCGATCAGCTTGCTCTAGTAAAAGAGCACGTAAAAAAAACATGTAATGATAGAATGATATGCGAAAGGTTTGCGCAGTGTAGCTATTGTAATTTCTGGCAAATTAAAGCAGTGACTTGGAAGGCCGAGGCTTTGCAATGTTCCAAGCGCTGCTTTAAAAATCAATATGCCAAGAGGAACAGATGGGAGAAGGCATTGTGGACGGAATTCTTTACGCGATATTTACATATCTAACTAGGCAACTGACGCTCCAAGATCCAGTCAACTGCTGTCTCAAGACCTCAAGCCTCACGTCTGATGATTTATTAGGCTTCTGGCACTGGTGAAACTCACTACCTGGCTGTCTTCTGCCCTTCTCTGTGGGTGTGTGTGGCGGGTGCACATGTGTGTGTGTGTGTGTGTCAGTTTGATTCTTGGCATGTGTATCTGTATGTGTGTGTGTGTGTGCAAATTTGTGTTCATTTCCATATGTCTGTGTTTGCTTGTCTGGGATCCTATGTGTTAGTGCATATGTCTGTGTATGTTTGAAGGTTTTTTGTTTGTTTGGTTTTAGGTGTGGTTCTATCATGCATTCATTTTTGTATTTTTGCATGGACACTGAAACGTACTATATCAATGTATTTTTGAATAAGAATAAAAGTAATAGTTAAGTTAATAAATTAAATAATTAATAATTACATTTATTAGTATTATTTAATTTATTAATTATTAATTAATAATAACAACAGCAGTTATTATTATTACTATTATTATTATTATTATTAATATAATTATTACAACTAATAATAACAACAATTAATATTAATAGTAATATTAATATTTAAAATTACATTCATAAATTAATTAATAATTATTATGTATTACAACAATAATATTAATAATAATAATATTTATTATTATTATTAATATTATTATTAAATGTATACTCTTTATATTGAGTATGAACAATTTTATAGGCGTACAAATGTGTATGTATCCTCTGAGGTCATAAAATATTGAATTCAGAGAATAATAGGTTGGATTTATCTCTTTCATAATAAATTAGACTAATTGAGTATGCTTAACATTATCACATTTATTTAACACAGTTAATGCATTTACCTAACATTATGACAATTCATTCTGATTGGTGTGATTTTTAAAGTCTAGCTGGAACAACTCTGACAGGACACACACATCGGTAAATGAGTAAAACAGCTTAATGAGTGCAATAAGTTAATGTTACAGGGTTTCACTTATATTTCATAGTTGTTGTGGTTTTATTATAATTAATTTAGTCCATACAAAGAGAATAAGTGACTTGACTTTTATTACTCCCATCTGGATTTAATTTATGCAAAATGTTTTTTTTTAAAGGGTCTTTCTCAGTTTCTTTCAGTGCAAAATCAGAGTCCTGCTATATTGTGTCTTAGTATTGAACTTGCTGAACATGTTAAGATTTATAAAGTTGTATATATATCAAAGCAGTAACCGTGGTGTTCTCAATATGTTGATATTATACGTTTTGGTAAAAAAAATAAAAAGTCAGTTGTTGTTTTTCAATGACAGAGCAGAGAGAAAAATTAGATGCAGTATGTGTAAAAGTTGCATACAAATACTGTGAATACTAATGAAATAGTGCTTCTAATTGAGTATATTTGTCTAAACATGACTTTATGATGGGACTGAAATTGGCACAGCAGCCCGTTTGAAACAACAAAATGTCTTGCTGTCTTCCTGACTCTCTGCCAGCACCTGCTGCCGCTGTGAGTCTCTGTTTGTATGTCAAACTTTACCTCTCAGTGCCACTGAGTGTGGAGCCGTCTCTCAGACAAATGGCAGAGGACATTTAAACAAAGCAATATAAGGCTGCATTGAAATAATTCAAGGTTAGAGTTACAAACAGTCATGGCAGTTAGTCATATGACAAAAGGCAGAGTGCAGTCTTGCATGACAGATCAGATGTCTCGGTCTTTGAGCAATGGTATACATAAGTCACAGAGGTAGAAGTTATGGAGCTTTCTAGAGTATTAGAATATTGTAATGTGTTTTACAGTCACGGATGACTCTCTCTTTCCCTTTCGTTCTTCATTCATCCTGAGTTTTTGCTCCATACAGTCGTGGCAGCTGCCTGGTGCGATGGGACCGACAGTGATGCCTTCACCATTCTAATGACTCTACTTATTTTTGAAATGCTGTAGGACACCCTGCACCATTACACAGTCTATCCGTCTTCACCAAACAGCCACTCCGCCACATCTGAAGCCTGCTTTACTGCTGCGGGGTTGTGGCTGGCACTAGGCTGTTATTTAAAACTCTTAAGAGAAAAAGAATTAGCAAATAGAAACCATGCAACAGCAAACCTTGAGGCCGTGTGGCACTGAGTCCGCACCACTGTGGGATGTTTGCCAATGGAGGTCTGGGAAAAATAAAGAGCCACAGTGTGCAACTGTTTCCTTCGTTTTAAAGGTGGTCACACTTCAGGATTGGTGATTTCTGTAGTATGTTTGCACCTATGGGGTTTGAAAACTCTATGACTCTTGAATTAGTGATAGATTGGGTTAAATCTGGTCATTTTGAGATTAAATGTGTGAGACACATTTCCTTGGTTGATTATCAGTTATACTGTTGACAGCTTTGTCAATAGATAGTAAACAATTTTTTTTTTAATTTTTTTTTTTTACGTTTCTTTATTAATCAGTTTATTTATTCACTTTATGTATGTATGCATTCATTCTTTATTTCTTTATTAATTAATGAAACAATTTGTTCATTTTATTAGACTGTTTGTGAATTTTGAGTATATATTGTATACAATAAGTTTTAAACAGCATATTTTTTATTCATTTTATCAAGTTTGTGTATATCTAATTTGCTATGATTGAAATGTATTATGTATGCATTGCAGGATTTTGGACAAGTCAAAATTTAATTAAGATTCATAATTTCAATTCAAATTAAAATCCTAAATTTGAATTAAGGTAGATAAAGAATTGCAATTTGAAATTTTATATAAGGAAATATCATTAAAACGAGTTCAAATTATTATAATTTTTTTTTGTAACTAAAAAGCAGTTTGTCAACTTTGAATTTTGGCTTGACAGACTTTTTAAAAACGTTTTGAGGGAGATACATTGAAGGATAGTGGATGGGTAGATAGATGCTGTAGAAATGCTGTAGAAATGTGTATTTAGTTTATATATTTAATTAGATTTAATTAACTTTTGACAAGGGTGGAAGAACATTTAATTGCGTAGTATGCATTAGCTGTTAAAGGGGTAATGCACTGAAAAATGTAAATTGTGCCATAATTTACTAACCCTCAAGTTGATCCAAACCTGTGTAAGTTTCTTTCTTCTGTTGAGCACAGAAGAAGATATTTTAAATAATGTTGGTAACCAAACCATTGCTGGTAGTCACTGATCTCCATAGTATAGAGGGGGAAAAATACTATGTAAGTTAATGGCTATGGTCAACTGTTAACATTCTTCAAAATATCTTCTTTTGTGCTCATCAGAGAAAAGAAATTCATACAGGTTTGGGACAACATGAAGGTGAGTAAGTGATGACAGAATACATTTCTGCTTCTGCTTTCTAGATACTGATATCGACCACTACTGTGAACCCAGGGAAATTAAGTGGATATGTGGGACATGCTCTTCTAATCAAATTCAACAAATAGCAGTAGAGACTCTACATGTCATTTACTGTGCAAGTAACATTTACATAAAAACTGTCCAAAGTCTATTCGAGTGTCTGATACATTGATTGTTGGGTATCTGATGCTGTAGTTGGGAAAACATCAGGGACTCTCCGCTGCCGATGATTAGGAGCTCTTATGCTATCCATTGATTTCTCCTCTACCCGGGGATGAGCGCTTGAGAACACAGAGCAGGGCTGATAGCTTTGTGTTTGATTTGCAGAGTCTGGAATCCATTCACCATTCGATGAGGAACAGGACTCTATCTCCAACAAAAAGGTCTTTGGGAAAATCATGTATATAGACAGAGAAAGGGAGACCATGAGAGAGAGGATTTTATGCAAAAACATCTGCAAGGTCTTTTTGTATTTACTGAAAGACAGGCACGTTCTAACAAAGAAACTTCTCTCCTCATTTGGTTCCTCTGAAAAGCTATAGAAACATCTAGTAAGCGTACATCTTTATTGAAGATGGAAAACCAATCAATCTCCTATTTTA
>NW_015505972.1:71763-83939 GCF_001515645.1 Sinocyclocheilus grahami
CAGCTGCCTGGTGCGATGGGACCGACAGTGATGCCTTCACCATTCTAATGACTCTACTTATTTTTGAAATGCTGTAGGACACCCTGCACCATTACACAGTCTATCCGTCTTCACCAAACAGCCACTCCGCCACATCTGAAGCCTGCTTTACTGCTGCGGGGTTGTGGCTGGCACTAGGCTGTTATTTAAAACTCTTAAGAGAAAAAGAATTAGCAAATAGAAACCATGCAACAGCAAACCTTGAGGCCGTGTGGCACTGAGTCCGCACCACTGTGGGATGTTTGCCAATGGAGGTCTGGGAAAAATAAAGAGCCACAGTGTGCAACTGTTTCCTTCGTTTTAAAGGTGGTCACACTTCAGGATTGGTGATTTCTGTAGTATGTTTGCACCTATGGGGTTTGAAAACTCTATGACTCTTGAATTAGTGATAGATTGGGTTAAATCTGGTCATTTTGAGATTAAATGTGTGAGACACATTTCCTTGGTTGATTATCAGTTATACTGTTGACAGCTTTGTCAATAGATAGTAAACAATTTTGTTTTAATTTTTTTTTTTTACGTTTCTTTATTAATCAGTTTATTTATTCACTTTATGTATGTATGCATTCATTCTTTATTTCTTTATTAATTAATGAAACAATTTGTTCATTTTATTAGACTGTTTGTGAATTTTGAGTATATACTGTATACAATAAGTTTTAAACAGCATATTTTTTATTCATTTTATCAAGTTTGTGTATATCTAATTTGCTATGATTGAAATGTATTATGTATGCATTGCAGGATTTTGGACAAGTCAAAATTTAATTAAGATTCATAATTTCAATTCAAATTAAAATCCTAAATTTGAATTAAGGTAGATAAAGAATTGCAATTTGAAATTTTACTGTATACAATAAGTTTTAAACAGCATATTTTTTATTCATTTTATCAAGTTTGTGTATATCTAATTTGCTATGATTGAAATGTATTATGTATGCATTGCAGGATTTTGGACAAGTCAAAATTTAATTAAGATTCATAATTTCAATTCAAATTAAAATCCTAAATTTGAATTAAGGTAGATAAAGAATTGCAATTTGAAATTTTATATAAGGAAATATCATTAAAACGAGTTCAAATTATTATAATTTTTTTTTGTAACTAAAAAGCAGTTTGTCAACTTTGAATTTTGGCTTGACAGACTTTTTAAAAACGTTTTGAGGGAGATACATTGAAGGATAGTGGATGGGTAGATAGATGCTGTAGAAATGCTGTAGAAATGTGTATTTAGTTTATATATTTAATTAGATTTAATTAACTTTTGACAAGGGTGGAAGAACATTTAATTGCGTAGTATGCATTAGCTGTTAAAGGGGTAATGCACTGAAAAATGTAAATTGTGCCATAATTTACTAACCCTCAAGTTGATCCAAACCTGTGTAAGTTTCTTTCTTCTGTTGAGCACAGAAGAAGATATTTTAAATAATGTTGGTAACCAAACCATTGCTGGTAGTCACTGATCTCCATAGTATAGAGGGGGAAAAATACTATGTAAGTTAATGGCTATGGTCAACTGTTAACATTCTTCAAAATATCTTCTTTTGTGCTCATCAGAGAAAAGAAATTCATACAGGTTTGGGACAACATGAAGGTGAGTAAGTGATGACAGAATACATTTCTGCTTCTGCTTTCTAGATACTGATATCGACCACTACTGTGAACCCAGGGAAATTAAGTGGATATGTGGGACATGCTCTTCTAATCAAATTCAACAAATAGCAGTAGAGACTCTACATGTCATTTACTGTGCAAGTAACATTTACATAAAAACTGTCCAAAGTCTATTCGAGTGTCTGATACATTGATTGTTGGGTATCTGATGCTGTAGTTGGGAAAACATCAGGGACTCTCCGCTGCCGATGATTAGGAGCTCTTATGCTATCCATTGATTTCTCCTCTACCCGGGGATGAGCGCTTGAGAACACAGAGCAGGGCTGATAGCTTTGTGTTTGATTTGCAGAGTCTGGAATCCATTCACCATTCGATGAGGAACAGGACTCTATCTCCAACAAAAAGGTCTTTGGGAAAATCATGTATATAGACAGAGAAAGGGAGACCATGAGAGAGAGGATTTTATGCAAAAACATCTGCAAGGTCTTTTTGTATTTACTGAAAGACAGGCACGTTCTAACAAAGAAACTTCTCTCCTCATTTGGTTCCTCTGAAAAGCTATAGAAACATCTAGTAAGCGTACATCTTTATTGAAGATGGAAAACCAATCAATCTCCTATTTTATTGGACTCGGTCACATCTCAATCGAGCTGAGGGTGAAATAACCACCTGTGCTGTATTTTAAAGTTTTAAACAGAATACAGAAAAAAAACTGAACAGCCCAAAGCTCTCCTTCAGTTCCTTTGTTTCTCAATCACAAACACCCACATGCTTCTTCAGACTGCTGAGGCCATCCTTTTAATTTGGCCTGCCTCTACTACATTTTAACCAAAGAAAGACGATTTTATGCAAAAACCTCAGCAAGGTCTTTTTGGATTTGCTGAAAGACAGGCACGTTCCAACAAAGAAACTTCTCTCCTCATTTGGTTCCTCTGAAAAGCTATAGAAACATCTAGTAAGCGTACATCTTTATTGAAGATGGAAAACCAATCAATCTCCTATTTTATTGGACTCGGTCACATCTCAATCGAGCTGAGGGTGAAATAACCACCTGTGCTGTATTTTAAAGTTTTAAACAGAATACAGAAAAAAACTGAACAGCCCAAAGCTCTCCTTCAGTTCCTTTGTTTCTCAATCACAAACACCCACATGCTTCTTCAGACTGCTGAGGCCATCCTTTTAATTTGGCCTGCCTCTACTACATTTTAACCAGTCCATCACATGTTCAATGTTTGCATGTGCACAGGATGTACGCATTAGAGCGGAGTTCCATCGGATATGAGTGTATGTTGTTTGGAAGGTTCTGAGAGAGGCCAGAACAAGGGGCGTACAGAAAGTAGAAGAGCGTCGTCTTGCTCGAAGTTGGCAATTACAGACTGCACAGTGTCCCTTGGGGTTCCCGGTGCACTCTGTCTGGAGGCCTGTGTTAGCGTTGCACAATACAGATGTGTGGGCAGATGCCATCTGGGGCTCGGAGAACAAAACCTAGTGTGGGGGCGCCGTTCAGGGAATTCAGTCAGGAGACCCGAGAATCCAGAAAGAGAATGGAAAATGATCTGACGGTAATCAATCAAAAAAACTGTGACACAAATGACCAAACACAACGACCCAGAGCAAAGCCTCGCACAAACACACCCCTGCCTGTGGCGACTCCCCGCCCACCGGCCATAACGCGATCAATAGGCCTTCACCGATATGAGCAGAAGCGATTGGCCGAGACTGCTAAAAGTGAACCGCCTCCTCCTCGGCTAATTGCACCTTTATGATTGCGCAGTCTTTCGTGCAGATCGAGAAAATAAAACGCCATTCTCTTCGTCAAACTGAGTGACAATCGATGTTGGGCGCCCATCTCAGAATGCCAGATGCTCCTCCCGACTTCATTATGCTGGCCGAGATGGTTTCGCCGGAGCAACGGCGTCGCCACAAAGCGTTTCGATCATGGCCCTAGAGACAAAGTCATGAACGTCACCTGCTCCTCAGCCTAATGCTATTAAAAACGAGAGATCCCAGAGAGGCCCCAAATGTATATGGAAAAGAACAAAAACTTAGCTTCTCTGGCCTATACATAAACAGGAAACGCTAGCTGTGGTCAGACGGATCTTGAATGTTAAAGTCTGAGAAGGCGGCGGAACATGTTTCAAGTCTTCATCCAATCCACTGAGACCAACTTTAAACCAACAGCTGAAGACACCTTCTTTACTGTGAGCACTTGATTACACCATTTTTTACCATCTGGCACTTTCTATGATAAGGGTACAAAATGTGGCGTGAAACTGAAACGTTTACTTTTTTCTCAACAAATGTTAAGTGAAGGAGGTTCCTTCAGAAAATATTGATCATTAACATGTGAATTTTGTTTTAGAAACATTTAGTAAGCTCTCACCTTCTATCAGAGACTAAAAAGCAATCAATCTCAAATTCATACAATAAACATGAAATAAAAATAAACTGACCAAATTGTTAAATAAAACCTACACCAGAATGGTCAAGTGGGCTGTAAATGTAGCTTAAATTGAGGTTTTGAGGTTAATGTTAAGCTATATAATAATATCAATCAAACCGATATGTAAGGTATAATGAGAAAAATACATGGAATTTGTCTTTAATGCTTTAAGAAAGTCATGTGACGCCAAAGTGTGCCTGTTTTTTCCACATTTTGTAAGTCATTGTGGATATATCATGCAAGGGTTATTTTTATTTAAGCAAAACACTCTATCTAGCTTTATTGCAGCCATCAACATTTATCTTTAGTGACACAACAATGAAGTGCTGCTACAACTGTTAATGTTCAAGTATAAACATGCCTTGTCTCTTACAGATCCATCAGCCTCGAAGGCGGTACCCAATAACTTAAGTCAGTTACTCTCCCTCGCAGACCATCGATATGCAAACACCCAGTTGTCAAAGTTATCAGCACACAGCGAGCCCCGCTCCCCGTTACAGCATGTGGATTGGCTCATCAGGTGGGCGCATGCAGTAAGTCAGTGGAAAGCGTGAAGCGAAATCGGCGCATCTGCTGCTATTGATGGAATCCAACGATGGAAAAGACGCGTTTGGTGCGCAACCTGGTTGTGGGCGTCGTGAAACGATTGATTGACAGGGGCAGGAGAGTAGGCGTCCAGTTGATAAAGGCATAAAGGGTCTCACCCTAACATTTAATAACTTTTAGGCTTTGCAGCAACACATACTGAATAGCGACGACCGATTTGCGAATGAATCCTTCTTTTAAAATTGAGTGATCCGGTTCACAAAACCAGTCTGAACAATTCCTTCACGAATCTAAGTCAGTCGGCCCAAGCGGTTCTCTTTCGGCAATATGTGTTTATTTGAACTTATGTAATGTGCTACGCCAGTATATCAATGACGCCATTGTGCCAACACGTAAAATAACTCCTGAATCTTTTTAATTAAAGGTGCGCAACCTGGTTGTGGGCGTCGTGAAACGATTGATTGACAGGGGCAGGAGAGTAGGCGTCCAGTTGATAAAGGCATAAAGGGTCTCACCCTAACATTTAATAACTTTTAGGCTTTGCAGCAACACATACTGAATAGCGACGACCGATTTGCGAATGAATCCTTCTTTTAAAATTGAGTGATCCGGTTCACAAAACCAGTCTGAACAATTCCTTCACGAATCTAAGTCAGTCGGCCCAAGCGGTTCTCTTTCGGCAATATGTGTTTATTTGAACTTATGTAATGTGCTACGCCAGTATATCAATGACGCCATTGTGCCAACACGTAAAATAACTGCTGAATCTTTTTAATTAAAACCCTATTGAAACTGTTTGAAAGAACCGATTTGCACAAATGACTTTTATCTCTACTGAAACTGTAGCACTAAGCACTGCAGTTTAAATCTGGATGCAAACTGAGAGTGGTCAGATTTACGTTTTTTCCCCATTCTCTTATATTTTATGATTAATGTTTGAATAATAATTATTGGAGTAGCCTAGTCCGTTTCCCCTGAATAAATTGTCTGTTAGTAATGTAATAGAAGTAGGCTAAGCTTATTTATCCAAGTTTAGAAACTTGCCTTTTGATTGAGTGTTGTAGATAGGAGATAAATTGCAAACACTAGACGGCGCACTAGCTCTTCCCACTATATGACTGTTTAGCTTAACTTTAATGAGTTGCACGCTCCATACAGACTTATGTATGACGTAGGCTATACAGCTATAATAATTATGATCAGGGTATTTCCAATACATCATGGACCATGTTCTGTATGTAAAAGTAGCATTTTAACAACAGCCGCTCTCTAGCCTATTTCTCTTTAGCGCATTCTCTTTCAGACGCGCACTCTATCTCTCTCACACGCGGTTTTTATGATATGCAAAAGATTGAAAGAATAAAGACTTTTTTATACTTATACAATTCTTCATTTATCATATAGGCTACCTGAAAAATGGGCTGCCTATTTACCCGAATGGTGTCTCGCTGTGACAGGCACGTCAGTCAGTAAAGATCCGCCCCTCGCTCTGTGCATCACTCTCAAACGCTAATTCCACCGGGACAGACGCAACTTCGGTCCGTGCGCGGAGCGGAGACGCACACGAAATGACACCAATGGCTGCACTTGTGTTCACAGTGACTTTTGCGCTAATAATCTGGATACCGACTTTCGCATTAACCGCACGGGTCTACCCTCCTAATGAAGGTAAGGACCAAACCAAGGGAAAACCTCTAAGGCTACAAGAGTTATTTTTTTGTTGTTGTTTGGGTTACGACATGGGATGGTAGAGTGGCACAGTGTATGACTGCCATCTGTTTTTTTATTATTATTATTATTATTTTGAGACTTTATGCCGTCAGCGAAAAGGAATTATAACATTTTTCTCCGAAAGTCCCTTTGGGGATCTCCAAGTGTCTGTGGCTCCCAAATCCGCAGGTCTAATGGAAGACTGAGCGTTTTTTCATCAAACGAAGTTAAACTCGGACTCTATTGGGAATAAACACTCTGGTTCAACCGATTTTTAATTTTACTGGAACCTATTTTTTTGCACATATCTTTATTTATTGATTAATATTTCATGAAATGCGCGTGGATGACCAGAAAGGAAAATATAAGTAGTTCACGACTTTATTATTTCCTTGGAGTGTTTTCACTAGCGAAATATGCACGAAATTCAGAGACGCGCACGAGACAGATACAAGCATTGCAGTATAATGTATACTTATAGTAAATGTCGCATTTCACTGCACGCTTTTAATTTTAATAAATATATTATAGCTTTGTTGTGGAATTAAATCTCAAATTTCATATATATTTATAAATGTACGTGTGTCATTCCACTGATTATTTTCCTCTCTCAGAGGACCTAATTTTGCTTGGACAATAGCCAACTTAGAATACTGATTAAAGCAGTACATAATCATGCTGCAATCAAATTTTATAAAATACATATTTTGGCCAAATATTCACTTGTATTATTGAACCATATCCAATAAATAGCCTTATAAGCCTAAATCAGTTTACATCAAGGAAATGGAGAGTGTAATAACTTTGTGCAGTTGGGAACAAAAGCGTAGAAACAAAACAAGTTGTGACTTAAGAGGTAGTTTGATCTAGTCATAAGGAGGTTGATGATCCATCTTCAGTAACTCACAGCATTTTGTCTTTCGGCAGTGACGCTGCTGGACTCGAGAACTGTGCAAGGAGAATTGAAATGGGTTGCGAGTCCGACGGAAGGAGGGGTGAGTTTACAGAGGATAGACAATGTTGCTTTTACATTTGTATTTGTGTGGAAAAATCTCTATCGGCAACTCTTGAAGATGTTTATTGTCTTGAAAATTATATTTGCACATGAAAAAGCAGACTAGAGAATTAAAGAACCTTTTCTGAGCACAGCAGAATTGCTGTTTCACACTAAGAAGGTACAGGATCTAACCAAGGCCTCATGTTGTGCTAAAGCCCCACTAAAAAAAAGGAAAACGGCTTAAGAGGCATCACACTGTATGCAATCTGTATTTTTTGCATTAGTGCATAGATGAAGCACAGAAGACTAATGAGACCTATACAAACATCCATAATTATAAACCCTGACAGATGAAATGGCTTTGTTCTTATAATCTGATGTTTCATACAGACTGAGAAACGACTTGAGTTTAAGTGCTTGTGCTCAGGATAATTCATTTAGAAATGGTATGCTTCATAATTATATTCCTTTCTTTACATCATAGAGTTGGCATCTTAAAATTCGAGAATTGTCTTGTGCTCCGTGTACTGTACTTTGCATATACAACAATGAGACTTGTCGTTTTTGGCTGGCTAAAATGAGTACAAATAGGCTGATGAAAAAAGGCTATGTGCTAATGTTTAAGAATTTAAGTGTTAAGTGCTAAGAATTTATTATATATATATATATATATATATATATAGGCATTTGTTTCCTTTGGAAAGAACAAGTGCTATTTACCTCAAGTTAATTATACACACATTATATGATTTATATAAAAAAAGTTTTGTTTTATTTTTTAACCACACTTAACACTAATATTCATACTTGATTATAATTATTATGCAATTATATCAATTAAATGTGTTAAAGTAGCACAAGCACCTTGTATTTAGTCACTATTATTGTTACTGTTATTGTGATTAATTATATTATGAATTAGGTGAAAAAATGGATGTTGTAACCAACATTATTAAAAATATTTGTCTATTAACAATTAACCTCGCACACCTGAAGGTAATAGATAGGTGCGTAGGAAAACATACCAAACCAAGGCCAAATACAAAAAAAATCAACAGTCCCGCACACTATCGATACTTGCACATATATATTTACGTTTCGGTCCCATGACCTTCATCAGGCATACCAAAATTGTTAATGCACAACATCATTTAAAAACAACAAGTGACCAATCACTGCAATGACACATATGATATATTTTTGTATACCTGATGAAGGTCATGGGACCGAAACGTTGTTCTCTACGTACTACTTTGGTTGGTTTCAGGTTTAATGGTGAACTTGGAATTTGAAGAAATGTGCTCCCCCACCCTCTGCTGCTTTATCTCAACAACCCATTTGATTGACAGGGTGCCAACAGAGCCCCCCTCCCTCACGCAAATGGGCCAAATGTACAGCTTTATCGGTGTGACAGCTGGGATTTCTACACTTACGACTTACAAAGAGTGAAATAGCAAGAAGAAAAGACTGCGTCATATATTGTGACAGGTCTTTTCAAAACTCTTCTTCACTGCGAACGTCTCATTTGAAACTCTCACCAGCAGGAAGCGTCAAACTCTAGGCCCCATAGTATTACAATGGCCTAATATGGGATTAATGGTGACCAGGAAGTCAGGGTGTTCTTGTAAATGTTGCTGGTCACTGCATTTGTTTGGTATATGTGCTAGGGTGTTTGTAATGCTGTATTATTACTGAACCATATTTTGGCCTTAGTTTCAATTTAATTTTACATGTTGCCACAACTACCTCCCAAAACATTTAGAAGGCTTAAACATTACTTGCTATTCTGATGTGCAGAAATTGATCTTAACAATGCTTTGAAGAATCATATTATCCCGATTATGATGATTTTTTTAATGGCCAAAGAGTTTGTTTTCAAAAACAGTGTAAAGACTGATCATTAAAACTGCTTGTCCAAAAGGGATTGTTCACCTAAAAATTAAAATTATGTCATAATTTACTCACCTTCATGTCCTTTCTAAACCTGTATAACTTTTTTCTTCTGTGGAACACAAAAATATATTTTAAAAATGCAATTGAAACATACTTAAGAATATCTTGTTTTGTGTGCTGCAGAAGAAAGGCAGTCAAAAGGGTTTAAGGAGAGTAAATGATGACAGACTTTTTATTTTTAGGGGTGAACTGTCTCTTTAATTTTTGGAGCAGCACATGCACATAAGTGCACAGAATCTGACAGATGTGTGATTAAATTCTCATTAGCATATCGTAATCAATGAAATCATTGCAGCTGTTAGTTTGTGGAACATCTCCAGCATCAGGACTGGAATTGTGTGCACCTGCTTTGACAAAAGTCTCCCCAGTAGAATTTCACTAGGCCTACTTACCTCTCTGTCTTTAACTCTGTCTCTCTCACAGTGGGAAGAAGTGAGCATCATGGATGAGAAGAATACGCCAATCAGGACGTACCAGGTATGCAACGTAATGGAACCCAACCAGAACAACTGGCTCCGAACGGACTGGATCCCCCATGGTGGAGCTCAGCGCGTCTACATCGAGATCAAATTCACTCTGCGTGACTGCAACAGCTTGCCAGGAGTCATGGGAACCTGCAAGGAGACCTTTAACCTCTACTACTACGAGTCCAACAATGACAAAGAGCGGTACATTCGAGAGAACCAGTTCACCAAAATCGACACCATCGCGGCCGACGAGAGCTTCACGCAGGTGGACATAGGAGACCGTATCATGAAGCTGAACACGGAAGTTCGTGATGTGGGAATTTTGACACGGAAGGGCTTCTACCTGGCATTCCAGGATGTTGGAGCCTGCATCGCTCTGGTATCCGTACGGATCCTCTATAAGAAATGCCCCCTCACTGTACGCAACCTGGCCCAGTTTCCAGACACAACCACCGGGGCGGACACCTCATCGCTAGTGGAGGTACGTGGATCCTGTGTGGACAATTCAGAGGAACGTGAGGTCCCTAAAATGTACTGCGGCGCAGATGGAGAATGGCTGGTGCCTATTGGAAACTGTTTGTGTAACCCTGGCTATGAGGAACACGGAGGAACATGCCAAGGTAAGAGCTCAGATAACGCCCTCACTCCATTTTTTCCACCAGAGCATTTAACCAGGTTCTTTTATGAGTCGAGATTTATGCACCTCCCACATGAAAAGTAAAATAAATAAATAAATACCCTGATCTCTCAGCAGCGATATATTCTATAATTTAACATGAGATCATTATAAGAGAAGCTGACCTGTATACACTTTTCCCCCCTCAGGGATGTCAGAGTTTATTCAAATGTAGACAGCTGGATACTCGGCAGATCACTGTGGATCAAGCTAGTGTTGCCATTCGAGAGGTCTGGTTATGATTATGAATTGCCCTGTTTGATATCAAAACACCTCCCTGTGGATTTGTGCATGAGCAACGTTGGCACTAATTATTTTGTTGGAGCAACAGCCGTGTGGTTTATGAGCAGAATCCGCTTAATTAGATCATGGGCCAAGGCTCTCGTACCCTTTTCGCTCTCGTTCTCCTTTGCTATCTCTCAAGAGCATGTGCGATGGTTTTCAGTTCACATTAAAGGGTATAGACGTGATTGGCAAAACACTGAAAGAGCAGGAAAGATAAAAGAAGAAAAGGAGAGGATCAGATAGATTGCTTCTGTCACCAGAGGGGCATTTCTCTTTCTCCATCCTGGCTTTGATTCCCAGTGTCCGTAATCAGGCCATACGGCATGGAAAAAGCTGTGATATACTGTTTGGGGTAATGCTGAGGTCAGTGCAGGCAAAAAGGAAGAGCCAGAGGACATGTAGGCAGTTTTAGCACGCCTTTTCTTTCTTTTCTGTCTGGTCCAGAAGAGGGTCATCGCTTGAGCAGGGTGATAAACGGCCGACTGGCCAGTCTAACAGCCTTTATTTATGAGCGCTATCTCAGCTGGCTAATTGCATGACAAATACGGGCTGTAATTTAGGGTTCCAGCGGGCTCAAGGGGGGTAGTCAGCATTCACCGTGGGCGATCTCTCTCAGTGGATGTGCTTGTGTGGGTGGCTGAATGGGGTACACTGGGAAAAGCCATTCTCAGAGATCTGGCCATTTTTCTCGGGCACTCTTTTATTTGCAGAACTCGCTGGCAGCGGCCAGGTTCCCCACTCGCTTCTTAGCTTTCTCTCTCTCTCCCTCTGCTCTCTTTTGACGTTCAGATATGTTTAAATAAAGGAAAGAGGCTGTAATTTACCGAGAGCAGAATGGTGTTTCCACACAGACATTTGATGGAACATTTTACTTAAATCACTTCAGGGCTTGCAATGATGATTTCATTACTCTGAGATTTTTGGAAGAGGGCATTTTTAATATTTCTGTTGTTTGGCATAGGCAAAAGTTTTCAGGTTTCATTTCCCATCTCACACATCAATTAAAAAACCCTTCAAGTCCCAAAATCTGATTGTTAATAAAAATAACAATTTGGTCCCTCGATATTCTCTTTACCACCGTGAAATTTTCTCAGTCTCTCCAAGTGTATAAATACGGCCGGGAAGTAAGAAAACACACAGTCCATGTATTCTCAATACTTCAATTTATTCACAGAAATACAGATCTTATATAGGCATGTCGAGGGGAGTTTTTACCCTCTTAACCAATGAGGATAGGGTGACATACCCATACAGGATGTTTTTCCCAAGAACATGTGTTTTGTATAAAATTGCCACATATACAGAAAAACATATCCATATAAGGAATAGACTTCCTTTACCTTGAATATTGCGTAAGAGACATTCAAACACCATACAAGAGAGAGAGAGAACAGAAAGAGGAGGGGTGATTCAGAGAAGGAAAGAGAAAGAGTGAGAAAGGAGGGG